>NC_039367.1:14327352-14368930 GCF_003573695.1 Papaver somniferum | reverse complement strand
CTCGGCTCTAGATTTTTGAATCTTACTCCTGCTCATGACTCCCGAATCCATGAATCTATGGATCAAAATGTTGGCAAGATGGGGGTGGTGGGAGGTGTTACTTTCGGATCAGGTTGATCCCAGTATCAACCCTAAAATTTTGAATTTAGCTCCTGCCCATGATCCATGAGATTCGGGTTCGAATCTGGGTTTAATACTTAATAGAGATATGATTTTATCTCCTATAAATTCTGCCTCGTTGGGTGATTCCTCGAGTGTCGAATTAAGAGATGAATCTATCCCTCATCAACCGTTGATTGCTATATAATTTTCAAATGATAGAGAGCTGTTACATTTGGAATCTTCACTCTCTCCTTCTGATACTGTCTCAATTCAAAATTTGGAGATAACTCATCCAGACCTAGAATCCAGAGTAACTCATCATATAGATTTCAACATCAATATCGGTATCTCGTGTGATTTACCTAACATGCGAGAAATGTGTCGAGATCTAATTATAAAAAACGATGATTCTATGTGTAATACTGAGATTCTCCAAGAGGAGAATTCTGATGGAATGAGAGATTTCGATTCAGAATATGAGTTAGATGGAGATGATGAACAAATTGAAGAAATCAGAATAGAGGCTGAGGAGGAATCAATTGAGGTAAATCTTTTCAATCCTCTTTAGTTGCACATTCTTTTGATGTACCATAAAATAATGTGTTAAAACATTAGGTGTTTGGGTAGGATGAGAAAGTAATTGCAGTTAAAAACGCAATTGGAAAAAACAATGTCATATTTGTTCCATCCAAGAGACCAAAAGATCAGCTATGAATGATTCCTTAATAAGAGCTTTATGGGGTAGTAATGTCTGCAATTATATTCATCTCCCCTCCGAAGGATATTCTGGGGGTATTATTGTTATGTGGAAAGATGGTATAGTTCATATGGAAGATTACCTAGTGGGAGCTTTCTCTCTTTCAATCAAGTTCAGAAATATCTCTGACAATTTTGAATGGATCTTCACCTCAGTTTATAGTACTTCTGATTATGATGACTACTCTCAATATTGGCAGAAATTGAGTGATATTAAAATTCTCTTTAATAAACCTTGGGTTTTGGGTGGAGATTTTAATGCCACACTTTCTCAATCTGACAGGAATTGCTCTGGTGGTTGCATTGTAAGTAGAAACTGTTTTACAAGTTTTGTTAGCATACATGAATTGATTGATTTACCCTTATCTGGTGGTAATTGCACTTGGACCAATTTAGAACACCCACCGATTCTGGTAAGACTTGAAAGATTTATTGTATCTGATGATTGGTTCTCTCATTTCCCTTCACCATTACAATCAAGAATGAAAAGACCAGTCTCAGAACACACTCCTATTCTTTTTTCCTGTAACTCTAATTTGAAGTTTAAAGCTCCATTCAGATTGGATAATTATCTCTTATTACATCCCTCTTTTATTCCCAACTCAAATATTTGGTGGCAGAATTTAACTTTCTTTGGAAAGCCTGGTTACATATTTTCTAAGAAGTTACAATCACTAAAATTCTTCATTAAGCAGTGGAAGAAATCAATGGGAAATATGAAATTACATGTTGACCAATTGGAAGAATTGATAAATTCTTGGGATATTAATGAAGAAGATGTTTTACTTTCTAGTTCCGATTATGATGACAGAAATGAAGATAAAGATAAACATGCTTCTTTATCTAAGAATATTGCAAGAAAATGGGGTCAGAGAGTAAAAGAGAGATGGGCCAAAGATGCTGAGAAGAACTCCAGATATCTGCATCAACTTGCTTCATACAAATACAACTGCAGCAACATTAATTGCTTAATTGTTGATGGTGTTTTATGTTATAACAAAGTGAAGATAGCTGATGAATCAACAAACTTCTATACTTCTTGTTCAAAGAAGATTTTTCTGTAAGGCCAAGGTTTTATAACATTGATTTGACTTCTTTATCTACTCAGGATAGTATCAGTCTTGAAAAACCTTTTTCTAAGGAAGAGGTAAAAAATATCATTTGACATTTTGGCTTGAACAAGGCTCCAGGGCCAGGTGGGTTCACAATGGAATTCTTTAAGGATGCTTGGGAGATAATAAAGACTGACGATGTTGTTAATTAAGGTGTTTGAAGCTAGAGGAGCATTAGACTGGAGAGTAAACTGCACTAATCTTAAGTTGATCCCTAAAATTAATAGTGCAGTCTCACTAAATAATTTTAGACCCATCAGTTTGATTGGAGGATCCTACAAGATAGTCTCAAAGCTATTAGCTGAAAGATTAAAAGTTGTACTTCCTTCACTCATCACAAATTTCCGAGGGGCCTTCATTCATGATAGACAAATCAGTGATGGAATCTTAATTGCTGCTGAACTTATTGACTCTAGAATGAGAGAAAATAAGTCTGGATGGTGTGCAAAGCAGACTTTGAAAAATAATTTGATAATATCAATTGGAATTGTGTGGATATTGTGATGCAAAGATTTGGTTTTGGTAATGTCTGGAGATGATAGGTAAAAAGGTGTACCACTCAAGCTAGATTATCAGTTCTTATTAATGGAGAAGCTACAAAGATGTTTAGAAATCAGAAGGGTATTAGACAAGGTGACCCCTTTTATCCATTCATTTTTATTATGGTAGATGAAATCTTACCTAAAATGATTGGTAAAGCTGCTGCTGATGGACTTCTCTCTGGTTTTCAAGTAGCTACCATTGGAACTGTTGTAAATCATCTCCAATTTGCAGATGACTTAATAGTCTTTCTTGATGATACTGAAGATCAAATTACTTCCCTGAAGAATATTCTTTTTGCTTTTCAATTGGTAACTGGTTTAAGAGTTAACTTCAGAAAAAGTGCAGTTGTGGGTATTGGAGATGAAAATAATGCTGCTCATTGTGCTTCTGTGTTTGATTGTCAGCTTACTGAATTTCCAATAAATTATCTTGGTATTCCTATAAGCAGTAAGTCTAAAAACAAAACAGTGTGGGTGTATTGGTTGCAAGAGTTCAGCAAAAACTAAGTACTTGGAGGAGGAGATATCTTTCTAAAGGTCAAAGACTGTTATTGATCAACAGTGTTTTGACAAGCATGCTTATCTACTACTTACCAATGTTTCAGATGCCAATGTCTATTGTTAAGATTTTGGAAAAGATTATGAGAAGATTGTTGTTGGGATCTTCAGATAATTCTAAGAAGATAAGCTGGGTGGCACAATCAAAAGCTAATATCTCTAAATCTAATGGAGGTATTGGCATTAAGAAGTTAAAGCTGGTGAACAAAGCCTTACACTATAAGTGGATTTGGAGATATGGCAAAGAGAAAGATGCCCTGTGGAGACAACTAGCTGGGAGAAATTTGGAGATAATTAATTTTTTTTCCCAATATAAACTCTAAAGCAGTTAAGCATAGTTTATGCGCTGGGATTTTAAAAGCAAGAGATTATGTGAAAGAAAACACTTCTCTTATTATTCAGAATAGCAAAAGTATCCTCTTATGGATGGATAAATGGATTGGAGGAGGTATTCATAAAGATAACTTTCCTGCCATTTTTAATATATCAAAAAATAGAATGGCTACTACCAATGATTGATAGGCACATTTTTGTGTCTTATATTTATCTCAATCTGTATATTGTTAGTGCCCATTGTTGTACTTATTTGGTTTTTAATCTCTTTGTAGGTGTTTTTAGAAGAATAAGGTTTTGCGGCAAAATTGGCTAAAAATATGACATTTGGACCTCTGTAGATAGCATACCGGAAGCTCCCCAGAAGTGTACCGGAAGTACCCCAAAAATAGCTCGGAGGAACCACGAAAAATTGCGGAAAACATCCCAGAAGAATTGCTAAAGGCACTCCTAAGTTGGATAAGGGGCACCCCATTTCAAGGCGTGTGCTAAAGGGACACCATAACTGGATTAGGGGGAGGTCGGTTTCCTTCTCAAAATTCAAAACAGAAACTGGCGGGAAAAATGGCAGCAGCGAAGAACAGTTTTGAAAGTGGAATTTGAGCGAGTTTTGAGGAGATTCAATGGATGTATTTGGTACGTATGGACTCTAGAAGACATAACAGGCCTGTTGCAAGCAATTAGACCCAACCAATTGGGCTGGATAAGCCGAAAGAATAGATCAAACTCCAGGCAGAGAGACGTGTCCTGCTGTTCACTGTCGAATATTTTGTGGAGATTTTGGAAGACTTTTACGCTGGATAATCATGTATTTGGTCCTTTTCAAGTCATAGGAAGATTTTGGTGGCTATTTTATAGCTAACAGACGCGTACAAAGCAACATAAAAGAGATTTCTCTCTCAACTGCACGTGAAGAAAAAGGGAGATAAACTCGGATTTAATCGAGTTATTTGGACCCTGTTGTGTATATAAAGGCTGTTGAGAAGTGTTAAAGGGTTTTATCAAGAGTTCGGGGTCGAGCCAGAGCCAAGGGGAGCGAAGAACAAGGAGTAGCAGCAATGTTCACCTGCTGCTGCTGCTGCCATTAAAGAGCTTCAAGAACACGAAGAACAGACTCACCAGGACAGTCTTATTTTCAGCAGCGTCAGCAGCAGAGAAGCGTCGTTCTTCAACAGTTCCAGCGCAGTGAATAAGTGTCGCAGTTTAGCTGCAGTTTTGTGGTATCGTTTCTTTCTGGACGTGTTTTGTGAGTCTCAGAACCACTGTTTTATAACTTTTGACTCTTTTAATCATACTTTGAGCATCAAATATATATTTTGAAAACATGATTATTATGATTAACTAAACCCCAACACTGGGATGATGGAGGAAGCCGTTCTTTACGCATATGATAATTATATTAATTCTTTTTTTTTTTGACTACTTGCACTTTTTATTAATTGATTTATGATTTTTCTTAATTGGTTGTGATATCGTATGATGATGTATGCTTGGTCGTAGTGCTTTTGATGCGTCATGCTAGTGATATACAATAAATATTCTAAAAATCTACCTTGGCAAGAATGAGAGTCCTTATGATTTGAGCTATAATTGTTTCGAATAAATATATGAATTGTGTGAATGATTAATGGTGGAATCCTGAGTCCTAGTGTCTGTTGATCCTGTGACAAATGTTTGTATATATTTTTATGTTTTTAAATCTTTACAAGTCCGAGCAACGAACTCTTATTTATCACTTTTGAAAAACTACAACAAAATGGCGCCGCCGACGCGGACTTGTATATAGATTTATTTTTTACTTTTTTTAGGTTTATTTTTTTTATTATTTGTTCCTTTTTACTTTGTCTTTTTTTCTTTGATTTACAGGTTCGAAGTGGAGCACTAAGGACTTGGAGAGGAAAAAGCTTAAAGCGAAAAGCGAAAAGAGAAGAAAAAAGGATAATTTTAGGATTTAATTTTTAATTTTTAATTTTTTTTAGAGTGTGTGAGGAAAACTGTAATTTTTTTATTTATTTTGGACTTTGGACTTTAAACAATTGGACTTTATTTCTTTTTTTAACCCTACGGAAGGGTATTATTAAACAAAAAAAATTATATAAACTGTGTGCAGGGAAGGACGACGATTACTATATCGTCTCGGCCCCTCGGGTTCGTACATGACATAAGAGTCGTGTCCCGAGTCGACTTCAACGGTTCATCCCCCGTCTGGTACGGGAGGTAAGTCCATCGAAACACTCGTGAATCTCCTGTCAGCGGGTTTACTGTATTCCTTAAGGTGATTAATTGATTGAGGACGAATTTGGACTGTTTTTAAATTCCTAGTAAAGGGCAAGGCCTGGCCAATACAAGATAAGGGTTTGGATTTCATCACCGCTCCCTTCTTGCCCGCCTTAGGAAAACGAAACCTAACGCGAACCTAAGCCTAAAATTTGGACTAGAAAGAGACCTATAGGGTATCGAGCTTAACAGGACAATCATTCGAAAAATATTGGTTACTCTTTTAAGCACACCTCGAAGTTCTTGACGGTTTCTGCGAGTTGAATGCGTGACTGCGCCGCATTGGATCGGTGAGGCCTTGGGTATCAAAGCTCCACTGAGCTTTCCTCGCCTCAATTCAACTTACTTTGACTCGGATTGATTCCAGAGGGGTTTGCTTAAATTGTAATGAATTCCCTTTCGAAAGATAGAAGCTGGTCTAGAAACAATCTAAGTGGAGCCATCATGCTTTTTGTTTGCTAGATTTTATAGGTTTGATTTGGTCGAGTCAGCCTTGTTTGTGATTGTGTAGAATTCCCTTGCAATTAAGAATGTCGAGCTGGTATGATAGAAGCCAATACAATGAATATCGACCTGAATTTGAATATGGACATCATCAGTTTTATTACCATGGTGGGAATAGTGGTTGGGAACGCTAAACTTTTCAAGGTTATGGTTCATACCATGGTGAGCCCAATCACTATCCACACAACCATCAGTCATACGAGAAAAATTCTGCTAAATCCTCTTTACTTGAGTCGACACGTAAGTTAGCTGAGACAACACGTAAGTTCGCTGAAATGAATAACTTAGTTATGGACGAAAATAATGCAATGAGTGAACTTTCTTTACCTGATTTCCTAGATTACGTCAGGAATTCATGTGAGTCGGCCCAAAATCTTTTGTTAGAGACCCAGAATAGAACTTCTCTAAAAGATCTAAATTTCCAAAATAGTGTTTCCAATTTTACCCTTGATGTAAATAGTGAATATTTTCCTAATCTAGAGGACGAGGTTAGAATAAAAGACACTACTTATTTAGATAAGGTTCAATCATCTTCGTACTATGATGATGAGGATAGCAGTAATGAAGAATCTGAAATATGTAGGCATAGTGATCAGGAGTCTAGTAATCCAATTGAGTTGTATAGTGATTATATTATTTCTAGTTCAAATCCAAATAATTTTTATGATTATTCACCTATTCAAAAGGACAAGGATTTGATTAGGGATACCACCGTTTTAGACGATGTAGTTTTTCCTTTTGATTACGAAGCCGATAGTGGTTTAGAGGAACTGGTTCATTTCGAAAATACTGTTTTAGAGTCTAGCGACTTAGAAACAATAGTCTTGGAAGAAGAAGATAGACCCGTAGAGATGAGTAAAGATGCATCACCTGAGTATAACCTAGAAGAAGCAATTGACCATTTTCATGATTCTGATGATCTAGAAATTAGGGAAATTGTAGCTAGTCTATCTAGAGACACCCAAAACTCCAAGTTTGGGGGTGATTATCATTCTCCATGTGATTGAACTCTTAGAAAGGTACCTCACTTGGGTCTTGACATATCTGCCTCAACCATTTACAAGATTATCTTCATACACGTTTTCCTGAACCTAGTGATGTCCATAACGAAGTTTAGTTATTAGAAACCCATCCTCTGGTTGATGTGGTTTGCCCAGGCTATGATACCCAGATTGACTTTGTTTTCCCACCAAATAGTTTTCTTCCAATTGTGGGAACGTATAAATTTCAAATGTGTCACTTATTAAGTTCTGAGACTAAGCCTAAGTACTTTAGGAAATTAGAATCGACACATTTGCTTCAGAATGACCACTACTCTGACTGTGGTCAACTATGTAAGTCATACCTAATTGACTTAGAGGATCCTAAATTGTTTAGGTTATTTTGTGATTCCAGGTTCTTATCTGAGTTTTTCCAGACTCTAGGACCTAATAATTTGGATCCTACCTATGAGGAAATGCATCCGAGGAAAATATTCTATTTAGACCCCTTCATAGAACCTGAACCTGAACCGCAATTAGCGATAGTTATCCAGAAACTAGGTAAGGGCATGCTAGTCTTGTACATTTTCTTGGTTCACTGCAGTTTCCTTTTGTCAGCTCTTTTTGGTTTTAAAGACCCACAGTTATTCCGGCTACTGTTATACGGTTCGAGTTGACTAAACCTTTTCTATGTCTGGATGAAGACTTTAAACTTAGCACTTCTTGGGAGGTAACCCAATCTCATGCAACACGGTAATATATTTCCTTATCTCTTTTGCTTCAAATGGTAACAGTTTCTCCTTGTTCATGCTTTTAATTTCATCTTTAGAACATTGAGGACAATGTTAGATTTAAGTTTGGGGGTATAAGAGAAACTTTTTAGTTGCAGTATGAATAAATAAACTCCAGATCCTAGAAATTTATGCGTATTTAGGATGGCACTAACCAATCTAAGTGGATGGAAGCATTTTGGTTGTAGGAGTTGAGGAACCAATCTGAATAGATAGAAACATCTAAAGAGTCTATTCATAAAAGCACAAAGCTCAGGTGTTAGAAATAACATGATAGTTTCACCATATCTCGTTGAGTCCTTTTCACTTCTATTTTTATTTTATTTTATTTTGTTTTTAAACCATGTATCTCTAAGTGATAGGTGGGGACCACGATTCAAGTTGTTACCAATGCTAGGGTGAATTAGAGTGATTGAGATACCATGAAAAAAAAGAGAAGTTGAAAAATGATGAAGAAAAAAAAAAGAGAAAAAGTAAGGTTATGAAAAAAAAAAGTAAGGTTAAGAAAAAAAAAAAAAATTTGAGACCACACCATTCGACCAAAAGGATAATTCAATAAAGTCGACCACTGGTACCCTTGTATATGCCAGTTGTGTTGACCTAGAGTTAGGTTATCGACCACTGGTTCCCTTGTATATGTCAGTGTGTTGATATTAGTCAGACTAGTATCTCAATCCATTAGGATAGGTTCATTTTGGCGGAGGCCTTCAGACAGATATGGGAAACACCGTTCACTTAGTAAACATCAAAACCATATATGTTTTTCTATATCCATCTTCTTGATCTATCCATGTGATTAGTTTTGACTCCGTATATTGATGTCTATAGTGCGACTATCTTAGTAGAGCTCTGTCACTTTATATGAATTTTAGTATGCTTGAGTGCAAACTCGTGTACAACAATTGGAATTTCGCATCAGGGTACTTCTTCCTGTAGTCAATAAGTATGCCAACCAAGGAGATTCTTTAGTGTCTTCCAAGGTTCTGCGTAGATCGCTAGGGTCTTGAGTAAAGATTTTGTGGGTATATCTCTGGTAAGCCCTCCCGAGACTATAACTCGGCCACTAGGGCCACCTAGGGGTTTAAAGGCTTATTGCATACGCTAAATGCAATCGACGATGCCTGCGACAGTGAGTTAGGATTTTATTTTCTATTTCATTTGCTTGAGGACTAGCAAATAATAAGTTTGGGGGTATTTGATAGGAACATTTTTGTGTCTTATATTTATCTCAATTGTGTATATTGTTAGTGCCCATTGTTGTACTTATTTTGGTTTTTAATCTCTTTGTAGGTGTTTTTAGAAGAATAAGGTTTTGCGGCAAAATTGGCTAAAAATATGGCATTTGGACCTATGTAGATAGCATACCGGAAGCTCCCCAGAAGTGTACCGGAAGTGCCCCAAAAATAGCTCGGAGGAACCACGAAAAAGTGCGGAAAACATCCCAGAAGAATTGCTAAAGGCACTCCTAAGTTGGATAAGGGGCACCCCATTTCAAGGCATGTGCTAAAGGGACACCATAACTGGATTAGGGGGGGTCAGTTTCCTTCTCAAAATTCAAAACAGAAACTGGCGGGAAAAATGGCAGCAGCGAAGAACAGTTTTGAAAGTGGAATTTGAGCGAGTTTTGAGGAGATTCAATGGATGTATTTGGTACGTATGGACTCTAGAAGACATAACAGGCCTGTTGCAAGCAATTAGACCCAACCAATTGGGCTGGATAAGCCGAAAGAAGAGATCAAAGTCCAGGCAGAGAGACGTGTCCTGTTGTTCACTGTCGAAGATTTTGTGGAGATTTTGGAAGACTTTTACGCTGGATAATCATGTATTTGGTCCTTTTCAAGTCATAGGAAGAGTTTGGTGGCTATTTTATAGCTAACAGACGCGTACAAAGCAACAGAAAAGAGATTTCTCTCTCAACTGCACGTGAAGAAAAAGGGAGATAAACTCGGATTTAATCGAGTTATTTGGACCCTGTTGTGTATATAAAGGCTGTTGAGAAGTGTTAGAGGGTTTTATCAAGAGTTCGGGGTCGAGCCAGAGCCAAGGGGAGCGAAGAACAAGGAGTAGCAGCAATGTTCACCTGCTGCTGCCATTAAAGAGCTTCAAGAACACGAAGAACAGACTCACCAGGACAGTCTTATTTTCAGCAGCGTCAGCAGTAGAGAAGCGTCGTTCTTCAACAGTTCCAGCGCAGTGAATAAGTGTCGCAGTTAAGCTGCAGTTTTGCGGTATCGTTTCTTTCTGGACGTGTTTTGTGAGTCTCAGAACCACTGTTTTATAACTTTTGACTCTTTTAATCATACTTTGAGCATCAAATATATATTTTGAAAACATGATTATTATGATTAACTAAACCCCAACACTGGGATGATGGAGGAAGCCGTTCTTTACGCATATGATAATTATATTAATTCTTTTTTTTTGACTACTTGCACTTTTTATTAATCGATTTATGATTTTTCTTAATTGGTTGTGATATCGTATGATGATGTATGCTTGGTCGTAGTGCTTTTGATGCGTCATGCTAGTGATATACAATAAATATTCTAAAAATCTACCTTGGCAAGAATGAGAGTCCTTATGATTTGAGCTATAATTGTTTCGAATAAATATATGAATTGTGTGAATGATTAATGGTGGAATCCTGAGTCCTAGTGTCTGTTGATCCTGTGACAAACGTTTGTATATATTTTTATGTTTTTAAATCTTTACAAGTCCGAGCAACGAACTCTTATTTATCACTTTTGAAAAACTACAACAATGATATGCTTAACTCACAGGGTTCTTGGAGTTTTGATATTAAGAGGGACCCTAAGGAGATAGAAGTAGGAGAAATTGCTCATCTTCTTCAACTACTGGATGGTATTGCTCATAACATTGATAACTGCATGGCTGAGGACACAAGAAAATGAGATTATGGTGCTTAATTCTCTGTAGCCAATTGTTACTCATCTGTCGATGTGGATGGCTTCTTATACTTTCCTCACAAGCAGATTTGGAATTCTAAGATACCTTTAAAAGTGTCTTTCTTAGTTTGGTGTCTTTGTCACAATGGAGCTCCAACTTTGGATGTACTTCATAGAGATGGTCTTGTCAATGACAGTCGGTGCCTTCTATGTTCTTCTGTTAAGGAATCTCAAAATCACCTATTCCTTCACTGTAATGAAACTAGGAAATTGTGGAACTACTTTTTGGGCAGCTTTGGAATAAAATGGGTCTTCTCTGAGAGTGTGAAGACAAACATTTGGGAGTGGAAAAACAGGAAGACCAATGTTATGGTGAAGAAATTATGGGGTATTCTTCCTTTTGCAATTTGGTGGAACATCTGGAAGGAGAGGAACTGCATGCTTTATAACAACAAGAAGAGCAAACTAGAACATCTCATTGTCCTGTTAAGTGCACACTAAGCATTTTGAGGGTTACTCTCTTAGCACTCTGATCTGTAACTGGAAAGCTGTTATAGGTAACAGCTAATTGTACTCTCTTCCCTTCATTCATTCTTTTGACGAGTGAAGTTTTTTCAATATATCTTGCCCTTTATTTGTCAAAAAAAAATGATCAAATTTGATCAAACTAGGTGCTACTATGGGATGAGGATATTCACTCATTCGGTCAAAGTCTTTCTCATATACTCTTTCGTACAAAAGAGTGAGTGAAAGTGGAGACTAAGAGGCTGAACATCAACCGCTTGGAAAATATTATACTTGAACGGCTGAAAATCTACTTTCCATAGATATTTTTTCAGTTTTTTAATTCATTTAAAACTCTTTAATGTTGGTCGGAGTGCATTTTTTTTATGTTTTTTTTCTTAAGAAAAAGAAAAAAAAAATATACTTGGCAGGCTAATGTTTCTATCCAAGGAGCCGAATATTAACCTCTTAGTCTCTTTATTTGCTCACTCGCGGTGAGAAATTCACTCTCCAACCCACACTCTATTTGGCAGTGAATGAATATTTTTAACCCTTGTTGTATAGCCCTTGCTCTTCGAACCAGCTTCGCAATGTCTGCTATTTGGTTAAGTGTTGTACCCGACGAATACATGGCCAAACACCCCAAATCAGATTAATCCTTTAGTTGGAGGTTTGGAGCACACATTAAATAAGATCCATATTCAGCTTAATTAAAAGCTCGTGACTAAGTCATCTTCGAAGTACAAGGTTAGTCAGGAGTCATTATCTTGGGTTAGGGAACCTTGAAGTGGGCAGCATCTTGTAACGTTATATACTAGAACGGATACAAAGACCCTTTCAACTGGGAATTTGTCCGTCAATTGTACTTGTACAAGGACTCAGCCAATATGTGTACCCTCAGTTATAACCTCTACTAATGCCCTGGTAACCCTTCATTTGTTCTTGTTTAGTACTCCCTCCGTTCTTTTTTAATAGGCCAGTTTTGTTTTTAGCGAAATTTAAGGAAATTAAGAAAACTAATCATTGAAAGTGGTCCTCATGACACTTGTCAATAAAAGAAGTGAAGTGAAATGGTCCCCATGACACTTGTTAGCAAAAGAAGTAAAGTGAAGTGGTCCACATGACACTTGTCATCAAAAGAAGTTAAGAGAAAAGTGGTCCCAAAAAATAAAATAACATTTGACTTTCCCAATTAGGAAACTGGCCTATTTTTTTGAAACTTTTATTTATAGAAACTGGCCTATTAAAAAAGAACGGAGGGAGTAATTTGGTAACTTGTCATAAAGGTTCTTGTTATATACATGCGTCGCGTCGTTCTCCAGCCTCTACTGATATCGTACGCTACATGTGGGCTCGGAGCGTGCGTCCCATGTGGCTGTGGGCTAGTACCGTGTTTAACTGTAGGTTCATGCCCTGTGGGCTCACTCCATGTTGGTTGTCAACTAGTCATAGACTCAGAGTTACGAATGAATTTTGATCATTGATATGTTGTTGGCTAGTGAAATGTGAAGCTGGGGTTTGTTAATATGTGCAGGATCATGTAACTACCTGTACTTGGTGTGTCCATGTCAGTTAGGTAGTCCTTCATATTTCAATCACTTCGGGTCTTAAATACTACACTTCCTTCCGATACAACAATTTTAGTCGTTTCAGAATAACAACATCTGAACTAATTCTTGAATTCTTGATTCACACTGGTCAAAGAAATCAATCTCTAAAGTTCATAATTTGTCTTCTACATCCTTCCTTCCCCTTGGAGCTTCGCATTCAATGGAAATTCGGTTTTAACAATTTTTTACCCAATGTGTGTATAAAAAGATCAGTAGACAAGCAAAGACAAAGAAAGACCTAATACCCACAGAAGCATGAAGTGATGGAAAACGGTTTTACCTTCTTCCCCATGTGGACATACCGGCACACGTTAGCTGAACTCAATTTTCATGTGTTGAGATCAGCATACAAAAACTCGTGACAATCGTGATATGCACACGTGGGGTACAAATCGCAACCCATACCCATCTAACTCCGCGTTCGTTTGTAATTTTTCAAGTTCGTTTCAATCAAGAGCATATTATGCTGCCTTGATATTTATTCAGCACAAGCTCATGCTATTTATTTCTTTTTGGCGAGTTTCGACCTCTGGTCACCGGTACCATCACTAATGACTATACCATCGTAACACAGTGACACCGGGAATATTTGATATCTTGATTCTTGACAATGGAAGGAACACTTTAACGATTACGAAACAGTGAGGGCAGTACTTGTGAATATTACAACATAGTTTGGATCAAATAAAAAAAACACTCGTCTCTATCTACAAGAAGATAAATCAAAGGTCTTAATTGTGTACAATTATGGAAACAACTCTGAACAGATTGGATTTACGCGTTGTCAATAAAATCTACACCAATGTATCAAATCACTCAAATCCATTTTGTCGCTCAAGCATTTGAGGAGGAGGATTTATCCATTTTGTTGTTTTATCATCATCACCATGTAATGACAACAGAGATATTACAGCGATAGAATTCCCAAATGGATAATCAATTTGTAGCCTCTGAAATACTTTGCAACGAAGGGCGCCAATGTCTCGACCTTCCGAAAGATGACGACCGATGTCTTTCCGGTCTTGTTGATGCCTGAAAAATGATCAAAACACAAATAAATTTTTAACATATTGTACAAAAAAATCGGTTACCGGTATGATACTTTTCTTTGTATTTGGGATTCTTGGACGGAATGAAGAATTTTTACCTGATTAGGTTCACCCAACTCTGAGCTAGTTTCTTCGATTTGATGAAATCCTGAACTCTGAATTTCTCTAACTCTAGTACCAGATTGATCATCTGACGATTCCGAATCCTTTTGCTTCTTCATCTTTGCAAATTTCTTTGCCCACAATCCTTTCATTACTTCTACAATCCCAAAACACAAGAAGAAACAAAAATCAATTTAAACTGGACATCAAAAAAAAAAAAACAGAAATAATTGAGAGAATCAAAATTTAAACATACCTTGAGAATCAATGAGTTTATAAGCTTGGCCAAGAGTTAAACTATCAGAAGGTCTGAGCAATTTAACCCTTGTAATCCTAACACCATTATTAGTATTAGGATTAGAATTACTGTATGGATTTGATGATCTCCTTTGTTGTTCTTCTGATACATGATAAGTGATAATAAGAGCAACATAATAACCAGGATTTAATCTCATAATTTCTTTAGCCATTACTGGCCAATATAATCTTTCTTCTCTTCCATTTGTATGTTGTATAACCAATGATGCTGCATCTATTGCCTGACAATTCCCCATCTCTCCCTCTCTTCGAACTCTTTCTCTACCAGACAATGAAAAGAAAACCAAACCAAGGAGTGATGATTTTCCTTTAAGCAGAACAGATATTGTGTCTGAAATTTTTTCACCTAGACAAGGCCACACGGCCTTATAAGTGATTACATTACTTTCTTTTGAACTTTGTCATGTTTTTCCTTTAATTTTTGAAGTTCTGGTAAGGTTGCCACGTGTTGGAATCATAGTGAATTCGGCAAAGTTAGGTCGATAATCTCCACATGGCAATATAACCCCCCGTAGTAAACCTGACTGCCACAGCAACTAAACAAAGTTTGAGATTCTTTGTGAAAGTTCTTTTTTTCCTGAGGGTCCCTTACTAACCCACTGGACCGGTAACATACTCTCTCCCTCACACACACATTGGACGCAGACCAAAAGACTCTTATCCTCGTTTTGTGTTTTTCTTTGCGCTATTTCACCGTCACTTGTTTCTCGTTGGCACAGTGAAATGGAATGGTGGTGCAGGTTTAGGTTTAGGTTGCCCACGTTTTCATTGCTCCGTTCCATGGGATTAAGGTGCCCGATATGTTTAAATTCACATCATGAATCAACATCAATAATTTATCTGGGTCTCGCATTTTTGGAGGATAAATAAAAGTTGGAAAACTCTATGTTCCAAAAGGAAATAAGTATATTCTTAGACGTTCATACTACCATCTACTGCTTTCAAACAAAACCGTTGAGAATCAACAAATTAAAATTGGTAGATTATGAGGATTAGTATTTCAAAATGCATTCATTTTCAGTTGATATGTTGAGTTTTATAAGAAGAATATATTGTTAAAATATTATCTTCAAATCTAATACCATTTGTTTTTAGTTCACAAGAAGAGTGTCCAAAGAATTAGATAAAAGTGTGAAGGGATCCTTCCCCTTTATTTGTTAGCCAAATTTATATTTGGTTAAAAAGAGTTGTAAAGCATCAATTTCTTGCAACATCAATGAAGAGGGAAGAGATTTTAAAAGAGTTGTTTACTTTTTCCTTTCTGGTGAAGAAAAAATATTTATGATTTTGAGACATTAATAAGAAGTTTTTTTTTTTTGATCGGTAAAGAAGGTTGAATTAGTCAAAAAAAGAAAGGGTATAACAAGATTATACCACCCTACAAAAGATTACAAAAAAGAAAAGGAAAAAAGGATAAGAGGATAAGATAATAACATATTACCAATACTATCAAGAATCAAAATAAATAGTACACCAATTCTTCATCACTTCTGTTGAGTCTATGCTTTCAAAATCTTTTATAGCCAAATTCCATGTAAACAAACAATATATTGCTTTGTTTGTAACAACTCTAACATTACATCTTTTCTATGAGAAAATTCTCGCATTTCGCCCCCTTTAAATACACCATAGGACGGCTACAAGAGCCAAGTTCCAGACTGCATTTCTAGCTTTGCTGGTTTGTAAAAGACCCCAAGCAGTGGCGGAACTACCTAGTGACTTGAGCTGGCTTAAGCCAGTCCAAAGTCCAGAAAAACTCGTTTCTTTACCATGGTTTTAAGTTCGCCAAAAAAATCATGCCTAAAACATAGGCTTAAGCCACCCCCACAAATTCAATTAGTTTTCAAGCCACCCCAGCTTTACTTTCCAACTCCGTCACTGACCCCAAATATGTAATAAGGAAACAATATCAGCAGGCATAAAAAAATACAAGTCCATCTGATTTAGAACATTCTCCCAAACTTGCCTAGCAAAATTGCAGTGCAGTAAAAGATGAGAGCAAGTCTCAATCTCATTGCAGAACAAGCATGTATCTGGTACATCAATTCTTCTTCTTATGAGGTTGGTTCATATGGGCATGGCAAAGCCCAAAGCTTGCCACTTTTGCACCCACTATGGGAATGGAAAAGTGGTAAATATGCCCGGATAAGTGGCAAATTTTCCACTTAGCCAGGCCAGGTTTAGTTTCTATCTCGACCGATAGGTAAAAACTAGACCGCGCAGTAGATCTGATTCGACGACTATAAATCCCCCTATAAATACCTAATTCTAAATTCATTTCAACTCACTCTTCTGCATAGTTGTTGCATCCTCTGAACAACGGTGACATTTTGAGCATCATTTATTTGACCAATCCAATTATCAGCTTTGTATTTGTACACGACTGGAAAAATTATTCGACGACTAGAAAAATTATTCGGCTTCCGTGAAGATCAGGTTCGCAGACCTTGAAGTGAGTATACCACCAATACTAAGAATAACATTAATGAACAATGTTGTGTTAGTACATTCACCACCAGTTTAACAATTAACTCGATAATGAATCAAATAATAGAAAGGGATTGTGGTTCTTACCTACAATACGACCCAATACCCATTCAAGCTATCTTTATTCACATGCGAGCATTCACTGAGACTTAAGTATATCTCGGCTAAAATTTCAAACCCCCAATCATAATTTGGTGCTTTAGTAAAATCTTCTAAAGACTCGAGAAAACCAATTAATGTCATTGAGCTAGCATTGGGGAACATAATTTGTCCTACCAACTATAACACAAAAATACGTTCAAGCTCGGGATAATCTACAACTCTGCTAACTTCCATTTTCGGAGCATAACGCCTTCAACCCAGACATTCTTATGCCATTTGAATGTAATATTCTGGATTCTGGCTTTCCTTCAGTATCATTTGAGTACAAAGGAAGTAATTGTTTCCATCTTCCTTCCAATGTCCAATTTAATTGATTAAATTTGAGTAAATCACCCTCACATTTTATTTCCGTAAACATATGCAAATATAACGGTGTGAATCCTAGAAACAACATGGTCATACAATTAAAGTCCGTATCTAAAATCAAAAATTGAATATTTATCAAACTAAAATTTGAATCTCTAAAAACTAAAGTCTGTATCTAAAACTAAAAATTAAACTATTGAATGAAAACATAGAACTTACCACACTAGAAATCCTTGAAGAAGAACATATTTGCAGCATTCCATAAACATTCTACTGTAGCTCGCAAATTTGAGTCTTGTGGTTTTTGTATTTCATAAAATATAAACGCTGCCAAGGAGATCTTTGCAAGGACTGTTGAACAACTTCAGCGAGGAGCCCAAACACTTCGGTTATCTCAGACCACCCACCTCCTAGTTTAGGTAAACCAACTCGCTCGGGATGGTTAGATATATGCGTAGGTAATACACCAGGTCCAACTAGTTTCCTAACATTTACTTTTTTTTTTTACTTATCCTGGACCCAGACGTCATCACATATTGCGGTAGTCAATTTTCCTTTGTCTTTTGTGTTTCTTTTTCTTTGTCTAGTTGTTTTGGTACTTATTTTTAAAGAAATTAAGTAAAAGACTGGTTTTCTCTCTAGAGAAGGGAACAAGAAATTTATGTGAATGAGAACTGGAGAGAATGGTGATATTTATACACGATACAACACCGACCGAGGGAGGTCAAGTCTAGATCGCTGGCAGTGTAAACTTGACCTAGCGATCGAGTTTCGACCGTTCGATAGAAACTTGGTCATTTACCAATATTCTCATAGTGGCGCAACCAGTTTCCCAGGCCACATGGCATGGAAAATGGGTGGGTTAGCTATCCCCCATAGGAACCGGCCTGAGTAAGTCACTGGTAGGATGTCTTCTATGAGAAATTAGCCAAAGAAAAAACCAATCTTATGGTGTGTAACCTGATTAATGATTTTTCGTGGGTTTGTAGTAATGAGGTTCAAACTCTCGGACTTGTGAAGGATAATTTTTAAAACTTAATAAAAAAAAATATATACAATAAAAATATTAACACTGGTGCGAGAAACTGGGACTAAAGATTCGGCCATTTTTCATTTTCAAGTGGTTCAGAATTTAATTCTAGGCGATTATAGTTCAAAACAAAACAAATATTAACTCTATTCTTTGCCAAAGTAGATTATATAAAATATTACTTGTATTTTATGAGCATGGCGCATCAAGAATCCCTAAGACTAAGCATGCTCCATCAAATAGAATCACAAATAATTAATTAAAATCTTAATTCAATTAAAATTGGTGTAAAAAGTAAATAAAGAATTAATTTAAATTACCACATGGATGAAACACGGCCTCCTCCGTCGTCCCAGTGCTTGGGGTTTAACTCGTCATATTAATCGTGTTCTCAAAATACATAATTGATGCTCAAAATTTGATTAAAAGAGTGAAAAAGTATAAAACAGTGAATCTACGACCCACAAAAGGCGTCCAGAAATCAACGATAGAAGTGTACTGCTGTAAAACAACGATACTTAGCTGCTGCTGTTGACATTGAAGAACGACGGTTCTGGGACGTCTGTTCTTCGTCTTCTCCTTCTTCTTCAACAGCAGCAGGAAACTTTCTTGCAGTTCTTCTCTTCGCCTCTGCAACCTCCCTGTGGTCTCCCAATCGACCCCAAACTCTCGACCCCTTATCTTGGACTCGTAACAACCTTTTTATACACAATAGGTCGACTAAATCTTCCCCAATATTTTCGTTTATCTCCACAGCAAGTTACGGGTTTTTTTCTCTGCCAAACTCTCTTTACGCGTCTTCCTTTTGAGCCGTATACTTTCCAAAACCTTTATAAGATATATTAGAAT
Source organism: Papaver somniferum (assembly GCF_003573695.1). NCBI lineage: Eukaryota > Viridiplantae > Streptophyta > Magnoliopsida > Ranunculales > Papaveraceae > Papaver > Papaver somniferum. The sequence goes on along the minus strand of NC_039367.1, from coordinate 14,349,652 downwards.
CTGTGGGAAGATATATCTGCATTCTAGTCACGCTATATTTCTGGCAACAAACCAAACAGGACCCGACTTTCTTTCTCTGTTTGAACCGAGTATTTTTCTTCCCTGTTAGTCGATATTCCGGATTATCCAGCCCAAGTTAATCGATCAAAACACATGTACAAACCCTGTTTACTCCATTCGAGTCCAGCCCAACTTAGTTTGGCGGTTGAATCTCTCCAAAGAACGTCCAAAAATCGAGTTCCAAATCTGTTCCGTCAGCAAAGTTCTTTCCAACCAAAATTTCTGTTTTGAATTTTGGGAAGAAGGTGACCTCCCCCTTATCCATTTCGGGGGTCCCTTTAGCAATTGGGGTGGAAATAATAATTTTTGGGCATAAACAGTAATTTTTCGGGGTTCCTCCGGGGTGTCTCCAACACACTTCTGTGGTGCTTCTGATACGTTATTTGCGGAGGTTCAAATGCCACATATCGAGCCGATTTCGCCGCAAAAGCTTATTTTTCCAAAAACACCTACAAAAACATAAAATAACCAAATAAGTAAAAAATCGAGCACTAACAATCTATACAATTGAGATATATAAGACACATAAATGCGTCTATCAAATACCCCCAAACTTATTATTTTCTAGTCCTCGAGCAAATCAAATAGAAAATAAAATCCTAACTCACTGTCGCAGGCATCGTCGATTGCATTTAGCGTATGCAATAAGCCTTTAAACCCCTAGGTGTCCCTAGTGGCCGAGTTATAGTCTCGGGAGGGATTAATAGAGATATACCCACAAAACCTTAATACTCCAGACCTTAGCTATCTACAACGAACCTTGGAAGGCACTAAAGAATCTCCTTGGTTGGCATACTTATTGACTACAAGAGGAAGTACCCTGATGCGAAATTCCAATTGATGTACACGAGTTTGCACTCAAGCATACTAAAATTCATATAAAGTGACAGATCTCTACTCAAATAGTTGCACTATAGACATCAATATCCGGAGTCAAAACTAATCACATGGATAGATCAAGAAGATGGATATAGAAAAACATAGATGGTTTTGATGTTTACTAAGTGAATGGCGTTTCCCATATCTGTCTGAAGGCCTCCGCCAAAATGAACCTATCCTAATGGATTGAGGTACTAGTCTGACTAATATCAACACACTGGCATATACAAGGGAACCAGTGGTCGATAACCTAACTCTAGGTCAACACAACTGGCATATACAAGGGAACCATTGGTCGACTTTATTGAATTTATTCCTTTTGGTCAAATGGTCTGGTCTCAAAAAAAAAAATTGGTATCTCAATCACTCTAATTCACGCTAGCATTGGTAACAACTTGAATCGTGGGCCCCACCTATCACCTAGAGAAACATAGTTTAAAAAACAAAATAAAATAAAAATAGAAGTGAAAAGGACTCAACGAGATATGGTGAAACTATCATGTTATTTCTAACACCTGAGCTCTGTGCTTTTATGAATAGACTCTTTAGATGTTTCCATCTAATCAGATTGGTTCCTCAACTCCTAAAACCAAAATGCTTCCATCCACTTAGATTGGTTAGTGCTATCCTTAATATGCATAAATTTCTAGGCTCTGGAGTTTATTTATAATGCAACTAAAAAGTTTCCCCATACCCCCAAACTTAAATCTAACATTGTCCTCAATGTTCTAAAGATGAAATTAAAAGCATGAACAAGGAGAAACGGTTACTATTTGAAGCAAAAGAGTTAAGGAAGGATATTACCGTGTTGCATGAGATTGGGTTACCTCCCAAGAAGTGCTAAGTTTAAAGTCTTCAGCCAGACATAGAAAAGGTTTAGTCAACTCGAATCGTATAACAGTAGCCGGAATAACTGTGGGTCTTTAAACCAAAAAGAGCTGACAAAAGGAAACTGCAGTGAACCAAGAAAATGTACAAGACTAGCATGCCCTTACCTAGTTTATGGATAACTATCGTTAATTGCGGTTCAGGTTCAGGTTCTATGAAGGGGTCTAAATAGACTATTTTCCTCGGATGCATTTCCTCATAGGTAGGATCCAAATTATTAGGTCCTAGAGTCTGGAAAAACTCAGATAAGAACCTGGAATCACAAAATAACCTAAATAATTTAGGATCCTCTAAGTCAATTAGGTATGACTTACATAGTTGACCACAATCAGAGTAGTGGTCATTCTTAAGCAAATGTGTCGATTCTAATTTCCTAAAGTACTTAGGCTTAGTCTCAGAACTTATTAAGTGACACTTTTGAAATCTATATGTTCCCACAATTGGAAGAAAACTATTTGGTGGGAAAACAAAGTTAATCTGGGTATCATATCCTGGGCAAACCACATCAACCAGAGGATGGGTTTCTAACGACTGAACTTTTTTCAGGACATCATTAGGTTCGGGAAACCTAGTATGAAGATAATCTTGTAAGATGGTTGAGGCATGGATATCAAGTCCTATGTGAGGGGACTTTCTGAGAGTTAAAGGTAAAGCACTAGGAAAGTGATAATCACCCCCAAACTTAGAGTTTTCAGTGTCTCTAGATAGACTAGTCACAATCTCCCTAATTTCTAGATCATCAGATTCTTGAAAATGGTCAATTGATTCTTCTAATTTATTATCAGGTAGTGCATCTTTACTCATCTCTACGGGTATATCTTCTTCATCTAATACTATTGTTTCTAAGTCGCTAGACTCTAAAACAGCATTTTCGGAATAAACCCGTTCCTCTAAACCACTATCGGCTTCGTAATCAAAAGGAAAAACTACATCGTCTAAAACGGTGGTATCCCTAATCAAATACTCGTCCTTTTGAATAGGTGAATAATCATAAAAATTATTTGGATTTGAACTAGAAATAATATAATCATTATAAAGCTCAATTGGATTAATAGATTCCTGATCACTATGCCTACATATTTCAGATTCTTCATTACTACTATCCTCATCATCATAATAGTACAAAGATGATTGAACCTTATCCAAATAAGTAGTGTCTTTTATTCTAGCCTCGTCCTCTAAATTAGGCAAATATTCACTATTGATATCAAGGGTAGAATTAGAAACCCTATTTTGGAAATTTAGATTATTTCGAGCAGCATTAGCCAACTGTTCATTTTCTGCCTCTAGACGTGCCTGAATTTCACTGAGCATAACACTTATACGTTCATCACTCTCGTTTATCATCTCAGAATATCGTGTACACTCTTCTTTTGAACTATTCATTGCAACTAAACGTTTATACGTCCTTTCAATCTGTTGTTGGCTCTCTTCTAGAGATGGAACAGGTTTAGAAATATCATAATCAGGAATAGTTTCCAAAGACGAGTAACCAGTATTACAGTGTTCCTGATTTTCTTGCTCGTAAGACAATTCGCGTGTGGATAGTAATTGGGCTCACCATGGTATGAACCATAACCTTGAAAAGGTTGGCGTTCCCAACTACTATTCCCACCATGGTCATAAAAATGATGATGTTCATATTCAAATTCAGAACGATACTCATTGTATTGGCTTCTGTCATACCAGTTCGACATTCTTAATTGCAAGGGAATTCTACACAATCACAAACAAGGCTGACTCGACCAAATCAAACCTATAGAATCTAGCAAACAAAAAGCATGATGGCTCCACTTAGATTGTTTTCTAGACCAGCTTCTATTCCTTCGAAAAGGAATTCGTTACAATTTGAGCACACCCCTATGGAATCAATCCGAGATAATGTAAGTTGAATCGAGGCGAGGGAAGCTTAGTAGAGCTTTGATACCCAAGGCCTCACCGCCTTAGAAGGCGGCGCAGTCACGCATTCAACTCACAAAAACCATCATGAACTTTGAAGTGTGCTTAAAGAGCAACCAATATTTTTCGAACGAGTTTCCTATTAAGCTCGTTATCGTATCGGTCTCGTTCTATTCCAAATTTTAAAGCTTGGGTTCGCGTTAGGTTTCGTTTTCCTAAGGCGGGCAAGAAGGGAGCGGTGATGAAATCCGAACCCTTATCTTGTATTGGCCAGGCCTTGCCCTTTACTAGAAATTTAAAAACAGTCCAAATTCGTCCTCATTCAATGAATCACCTTAAGGAATACAGTAAACCCGCTAACAAGGGATTCGCGGGTGTTTCGAAAGCTTACCTCCCGTACCAGACGGGGGATGAACCGTTGAAGTCGACTCGGGCCACGACTCCTATGTCATGTACGAACCCGAGGGGCCGAGACGATATTGTAATCGTCTTCCTTCCCTGCAAACAGTTTATATTTAAAAAAAAAATTATTAATAATAAGACCCTTCCGTAGGGTTAAAGAAATAAAAATAAAAAAAATGTCCAAAAGTCCAGAATAAAGTCCAAATAAAAAGTCCAAAAATTACAAAAATTATGAAAAATAAAGCGTATTTATAAATTCTAAAAAAATAAAAATAAAAGCTATATACAAATAATAATAATAATAAAAATTAAATCCTAAAAAAAAATTATGTTTTTTTTTCTTCTCTTTTAGCTTTTAGCTTTAAGCTTTTTGTTCCCAAGTCTTAGTATTCCACTTCGAACCTGTAAATCAAAGACACAAAAAGAAACGTAAAAAGGAACAAATAATAGTAATAAAATAAAATAAATAAATAAACCTAAAAACAAGTCCGCGTCGGCGGCGCCAAAATGATTAATGATTTTTCGTGGGTTTGTAGTAATGAGGTTCAAACTCTCGGACTTGTGAAGGATAATTTTTTAAACTTAATAAAAAAAAATATATATACGATAAAAATATTAACACTGGTGCGAGAAACTGGGACTAAAGATTCGGCCATTTTTCATTTTCAAGTGGTTCAGAATTTAATTCTAGGCGATTATAGTTCAAAACAAAAAAAATATTAACTCTATACTTTCCCAAAGTAGATTCTATAAAATATTACTTGTATTTTATGAGCATGGCGCATCAAGAATCCCTAAGACTAAGCATGCTCCATCAAATAGAATCACAAATAATTAATTAAAATCTTAACTCAATTAAAATTGATGCAAAAAGTAAATAAAGAATTAATTTAAATTACCACATGGATGAAACACGGCCTCCTCCGTCGTCCCAGTGCTTGGGGTTTAACTCGTCATATTAATCCTGTTCTCAAAATACATAATTAATGCTCAAAATTTGATTAAAAGAGTGAAAAAGTATAAAACAGTGAATCTACGACCCACAAAAGGCGTCCAGAAATCAACGATAGAAGTGTACTGCTGTAAAACAACGATACTTAGCTGTTGCTGTTGACACTGTTGAAGAACGACGGTTCTGGGACGTCTGTTCTTCGTCTTCTCCTTCTTCTTCAACAGCAGCAGGAAACTTTCTTGCAGTTCTTCTCTTCGCCTCTGCAACCTCCCTGTGGTCTCCCAATCGACCCCAAACTCTCGACCCCTTATCTTGGACTCGTAACAACCTTTTTATACACAATAGGTCGACTAAATCTTCCCCAATATTTTCGTTTATCTCCACAGCAAGTTACGGGTTTTTTCTCTGCCAAACTCTCTTTACGCATCTTCCTTTTGAGCCGTATACTTTCCAAAGCCTTTATAAGATATATTAGAATCTGTGGGAAGATATATCTGCATTCTAGTCACGTTATATTTCTGGCAACAAACCAAACAGGACCCGACTTTCTTTCTCTGTTTGAACCGAGTATTTTTCTTCCTTGTTAGTCGATATTCCGGATTATCCAGCCCAAGTTAATCGATCAAAACACATGTACAAACCCTGTTTACTCCATTCGAGTCCAACCCAACTTAGTTTGGCGGTTGAATCTCTCCAAAGAACGTCCAACAATCGAGTTCCAAATCTGTTCCGTCAGCAAATTTCTTTCCCGCCAAAATTTCTTTTTTGAATTTTGGGAAGAAGGTGACCTCCCCCTTATCCATTTCGGAGGTCCCTTTAGCAATTGGGGTGGAAATAGTAATTTTTGGGCATAAACAGTAATTTTTCGGGGTTCCTCCGGGGTGTTTCTGGGGTGTCTCCAACACACTTCTGTGGTGCTTCTGATACGTTATTTGCGGAGGTTCAAATGCCACATATCGAGCCGATTTCGCCGCAAAAGCTTATTTTTCCAAAAACACCTACAAAAACATAAAATAACCAAATAAGTACAAAATTGAGCACTAACAATCTATACAATTGAGATATATTAGACACATAAATGCGTCTATCATAACCTCTTCTTGTTTATCCATCTTAGTGAATGGTAGTTATATGGATAAGTTTAAACCTAATAAGTGGTTAGGACAAGGAGATTCTTTATCGCCGTATCTATTTTTTTTATCAATGGGGAAGGTGTTTATAAATTGATAAATGTCGTAGTGGAGAGAGGACAGCTTTCCGGATTTCAAGTGGTGGAACATGGCTTAATTATTTCTCACTTATAGTTTGCGGACGAGACACTAATTTTCACAGATACAAGTGTGGAAGAAGTTAAAAGACTCCTCATCATTATAGTTGTCTTCGAAACCATTGATGGGATAAAACCGAATTTAGATAAAAGCACAGTGATAAGCGTTGTTGCAGAAGAGGAGTCTTATCCAAGGATCTTGGATGTAAGACGGAAAAGTTTCTTTTTACTTTACTTGGTATGCCCATATGTGAGCGTTGGCATAATACTTTCGTCTGGGAGTATGTTTTGATCAGAAAGAAGCAGAAGTTGGCGACTTAGAAGAGAAAGAAAGTGAATAAAGCAGGTAGACTTATTCTTATCAAGAGTTGTCTTGCGAGTTTACATATTTACTACTTGTCTTTATTTCATCTTCCGGTAAGTGTGGAGAATAAAATGGTGCGGATGATGCAAAAATAATTGTGGGGTGTTATGGAAGGAATGATAAAGCTAGTTTGGGTATCTTTGACTAAAATTTGCATGCCTAAAGAAAATAGAGGTCTATGAGCAAAATTTTTGGGGACTACTAATCAATCGTTGTTAATAAAATGGATTTGGAAATTCTCAAAGAACAAAAATACTCTTTGGAGGAATATTGTGAAACAGAAGTTCACGACGAACAAAGATTTGTTAGTGCATGATATTGATAGCAAGCCTCAGTGTACAAGTCTATGGAACAACGTACTGAATATGGTACCGAATTTACAAGACATGGTTTAACTCACAGTGATAAATGGCAAAGGGATCAGGTTCTGGAAGGACAAATGGTTAGATAGAGGGATATTGCAAGAATTATTCCCGGTTGTTTTTAATGCTACTAAAATGAAGGATCCGTCAATAGTTGATATGATAGTTAAAAACAGTTGGACTGCGAGTTCAAGAGGGCATTGAATGCGAATGAGAAGTTATAATAGGACTTGCTCAGAAGTGATTGTTCCCATATTCTCGTGTTACTGGAAGATGGGGATGAAATGGTTGTGGAGAAACTTGTGTACAGAAGTGATATGAAGTTTGACAGGTAACTATGCTTCTTGTAATTTCGACAGACATCTGTGGAAGGCCAATATTCCTAACAAGGTAAGATTCATTCTTTGGGATAACTTTCATGATTCGCTTCCGACTAGATACATGTTAGTTCATCGTGGCATAAGCATTTAAAGTGATTGTATGTTCTTTGCACCGTCGATAAAGAATCTTCAGATCATATGTTTATGCACTGCCCGTATTCCTTTGAGATTTGGGATTATTTTATCAAAGTTTTCAAGATATCATAGTGTATGCCAATAACTTTGTTTAATTTTTTTGAAGCATGGACTTCAAACATATTGCATGTAAGAGTTAAGGATGTATGACAGATTATTCACTATACCATCTGATGGATTTTGTGAAAGGAGTTGAATGGGAGTCTTTGGTGGTCATCAGAAAAATATTGCGTAGAATGTCAACCTTGTCAAACAACTTGTGGTTTCATGGTCATGTGACACCAATATTTTAAATTTGTCACTCCTATTCTCCTTTGGAGAATTTGAGAAACTATCATGAATGAGTGATTAGCTTTGTACTCTATTGTTTTTTCTCTTTCAATATAACATTATTTTCGTGGGAAAAAAAACCTCATTGAAAAAGCGAAGACCAAACTCTAGTACAAAATGAACGACAAACTCACGAACTCAATTATATATTTGAAAAATCAAAGTTACACCTATTTTTTTATTAGTTAGCTGATTTTAAATGAACATGGATATATGAAGCAAATAAATACAACCCAGAATAATATTTTAAATTACTATAATATAACAGTAAAGTTTTCACAAAATTGGTCAATTAAAAAGATACTTTTCTACTCCCTCCGTACCTATTATATAGGCGGAGTTTAAAAATTTTGTAATACCATTAGATAGGCGGAGCTCCACTTCCAAAATTGTTTTTTCCACATACACCCCTATTAATGATGCATGGGTATCATACAATCTAGTTTTACATGTGAGATAGAGATATATAAAATAATATTTTAATTGGAACAAGGTAAGGATAAATTTGGAAAGTAGAAAGAAATTAATGAAAACTAAACGTTTTCTTATTCTAAGAGAATGCTACTTCTCCGCCTATATAATAGGTACGGAGGGAGTATTAACTATTTTGGATAATCTGCCCAACATAATTTTAGAAAGTTTACCTATATGTCCCTAAATTAAAGTTAAAAACTAAAAATCGTCAAAACCAAAATCAGTATTCTTCTCCATCATCGACAAAGAAAAAAAGGAGATTCATTATCAGATCTGAAGTTAGCTGCGGATTTTGTCATTAGAATCCGTGTTCTTATCTATCGTCATATTCTTCTCTAATCTTTTGTTCAAATCTGCAAGCTTAATTTCTAGGGAGTTGATTTTGAATCAAAAATCATATCTAATCCAATCCAATTCAATTTCAACATGAAGTTGGAAGCTAGGATTTTGATGGTGGCAGTACTGATGAAAAGATGGAGAAGGAGATTAAATGGGGTTTGTTCTTGAGCCCGAAAACAAGGAAGAAGAAGAGGTTTGTGTGGTGCTATCAAATTGGGAAGAAATTGGAACTAGGGTTTTTGCTGAACATTAGGTTTGTATTACAAAGAAGAAGATGATTTGAATTTGAAGATGCAACCAGTTTCATTCAGTTTAAAGTTGGATAAATCTAGATTCACACAAATGTAAAACACGATACCACCCAGTTTCATTCAGTTTGAAGTTGGATAAATCTGGATTCACCCAAGTGTAACACACGATGCAACCCAGTTTCATTCAGTTTGAAGTTGGATAAATCTGGATTCATCCAAAAGTAACACAAGACGCAACCAGTTTCATTCAGTTTAATCTTCTACAAATTCAAATTCATCCAAGAATAACACAAGATGCAACCAGTTTCATTCAGATTAAGCTTGGCTCCATCCAAGAATAACACAAGATGCAATCAGGTGCATCCAGTTTAAACTTATATGAAATTGACTTCTTTTTTTTTGGTGTTCTTCTTTGGCAGTGATCGTGGTGGATTAACTGCAAGAAATGGTGTTACTGGTGTTCGTATTGTTATTGGTGAAGGATATCACATGTATTTGATGTTGGTAGTGATTCAAAATCAAAATCTAATTCAATCTTCGACAGTTGAAGGGGCAAGATAGACAGTTTTCATATTTAAATATTTTCGTCCATTTGATTCGGACCAAAATCTTACTCGTCCATATTAACCTGATTTTGATTGTTTCTGGACAAATAATCCATTTCTCTAATATTTTTGGGTGATAATATTAGTAATATGTTATTTTAACACCAACTTCTTATCGATCCAACAAAAAAATCAAAAACATCTTAAATTGAAAAAGGAAATTTAAAGTCATTTCGTACCAAGCCAAATTGACAAGTACTGTGACCCTATCAACTTGTTTGGACCTGTGTGGTTAAGGGACAATGACAGTGGAGACTGATATTTTTGTTTTGGTGATGATCTCACGGTTATTGTGAGCTTAATTGTGAAGGAGACGGTGATATATTGGAACACAACAAAGAAATTATCATTATTGAAACGGTAGGGCATTACACACTGCATGGCAGGTCGTTGTCCATAAAATCTAACGATCGGAATGATCTCTCACAATTTATCCCCCGTCTCTATTAGTATTATTTATTTGGAATAATTTTGGATTTTGTTGAAAGAACTTCTACGATTAGAACTTGAAGTGCAAAATGTGTCGTGCCAGCACAAGCAAATGTGGAAAGCATGTCTACGTTGAGCAAATCGCTACTAAAGCATCAAGGAAGCCTGATCAACGGTTTCACACAGGGAAAATGATTCTAAATAAATTATTGTGAGAATAATCAATTTCTTTTTAGGATTAAAATTTATTTTAGTTGCATTAAAACATGCTAATCTGACTAATTCATTTCATAATTTTAAGTATAATACACTCCAAAGACGAATCCGTCAAGACGGCAATATGCACGTATGTACGAATCCTAATTATACTTGACTAATCACGTACGACAAAAACATAAACTTCGTTTACTCAAAAGCAAGGATTCTTAGGAATACAAGCTAAATGTTGAGTTTAATCTGTGATTTGTTCTGACACTGAAAAGATCCTCGGACCGTGCACGTGAAACGTAATCAAATCGAAAACTGTATTAACACTTTACACTTGATTAATTAAGGAAAACACGTACGGGAAGCATTACTGAAATGCTTGACAGTGAAACATAGGTTTGTTTAATCGGTTTTGTTTTGGATTCCGCTTGGACATGAGAAAAGAATGATACTGTTTTGGATTAGGAAAATGGCAAAGATCTTTTAAGTTTGAAAAACTCATCCGTCAATCTTCATTAAAATCTGCTAATCTGTCTTGTTTTGGTAATTAGGTTCTCACTTCTCATACTTAATTTCTCTATGTATGGGTTTGACCTTAAAATTAAGTCATTTGGTATTGATTCACGAGTCCTCTCTCGTGATGGCAACTTTTATTTAGGCTCCTCTAGTGCCCTAAGTACTTTTTTTTCTCCCAATATTTCTAGTTCCTCGAGTACTTGACATCAATATATTTAAGGGCTAGGCTTTGTGCGTTTCTGGGTGGCAAAAGTTCAATAACAACATTATACTCTAGGAAAGTTCAATTTTCAACCTATCAGATGAAAAAGGAAAGTTAAATTCTCTTTGACGTTCTTACCTTAATATACAAACCAACAACTAAACAAGGGGACCCAAAGTCTTGAAGAATCTGAAATAGATTTGTAAAGTTGGAACTAGGGAGTACTAGCTATCCAGTGCAGTAGTGCCCATTAGAGACTTGACTCCTATTCTAATTTCTACAACTATCTTTACTTGTTTGAGAACATTTTCATGATGAATCTAAACAATGCTTGAAATCTGATGTTTTCTTTTGGAATTTCAGAGTCCATCAGAAGGATTATAATATTTTGCAGTTATGATATCAATAAAATCCTGGTTTGATTGGGGTATACCAAATGAGACAAAATAAGGTCATTTTGAAGTAAAACACAAAGCCCCTTATCCACATTGTTTATGGGTGAAAAATGTTTCTGCTGTTTTTGGTAAATTTGGATGTTTATGGATGAGAAACGAATCTAAACCCTAAACAAATGCACTGCACGAGAGTGCTTTTTGATTCGAGAGATCAATCTATACAATTCTGGCCTAAACCAAGAAATGGTCGTTCCAGCCTTGCTTCGGTCACAAAGTGAAGGAGATGGGGTTGATCTTATGGAGGGAAGCGAAGAAGGTGTTGAGATTGTGGAGGTGTTGGTTGTTTATGACTTGTATTAGAAAGAAGAACTGGCTTGCAATAATGTAAGCTATCAGTTCTGGTGTTTTCTGGATACGGATGACAAAACTTGGTTTTCTGTACTTGCCTGTGTTATTTGGAAATAGGTGATGGACCTATTTATACAAGTCATTGAGCGCAACCTCTCATCTCGTAAGAAGTGGAGGAGGTGAAGTGATGTAGTAGTGGGGTCGTGTAGGAGTGGTGACTGTCACACGATCACACCTTTGCCCACTTCCCTCATCACTGCTAACCGTCCACCTTTTTCCTGACACGTTCTTGTAATGGCGCGTTGCACCCTGCACGCTGTAAACTGCCAGACCAATACCCCAGTAAGTATCCCCCAGTTTGTGACATGTTTGATGTCTCGAATGAGTGGATCGTGGGACCCACTGTAGGAAGTAGCATGTGATGTTGAAATAACTAAGGATTTGATATTTATGAAATATCGTGTATGCTCAATGCATGTAATGCATCGCAGACAATCAGCATGTATGAAGCATCGATGTTTTAAAGCCTGACCGGATAAGTCGCGGACCAAGCATCTTAAAATAGCATCACATCCAGCCATCTTAGAGTGATCGTTTGGAGGCTGCATGGGTGAGCCACCTCCTGGCGGATCACTCCCCGTGGAAGAGTGGCGGATGGTGATCATCGGTATGCCTCGCTGGTCGTCTAGCTTTCAACTTAGGCTGTCCGACCAAGCTAGCGAAGTTGGACGGACGAGATGGTTTAAGACCCTCATCTGCGACCGTTGATGGATTTTTAGGGTTTTAGGAGGTGCGCGAGCATCACTCCTATGCTTGACCGAACCCGAGCTTGGGAACAAGTTTTGGTGAGGCCGACCAGGCATGCGTGTAGACGGCCTTCCGGTGTATATGCCCATACCTATTTGTCTCATGAAGGTACGATCTACGCCACTCAATTTGACCGGCAAAGGTGAGTGGTCGAGAACGATTTGCGGCAGAAATCCATTGTCGCAGAGGATTTGAAAGCCGCTCAGCATGCCACTTTCGGGAGCGCGTTTCGAGGTCGTCGATTCCTAGTCTGCCTAGGTCGACCATCTCCACGCAAATATGGGCCCACGGTGATCATGTTGACATGCTTGGGACCTTTTAAGTCTATATTTACACCCTCCATCCAAGCTTGTGAAGATGGATGGTCGTGATCGAACTGCGAAAGTTATGCAGCGCCGCAAATCCTAATTAAGGTTTTAAAACATCAACGCACACACGACTTCCACCAAACGGTTTGGCAAGTTATGCTCCTCTTTTGGAGGGACCGATTGTGTGGGGCCCACATTGGGCTGACAGTGAACATGCGTGCATTTCTCCAGCGGTCTTAGGTGCGATCTAAGCCATCCAAATATGCTGGTGAAGTTGGATGGTTGTGATCAATTTAAGACATTAGTGAAATTTTCGTGAAGCTTCCTAAGCATCACACCAGCCATGTTTCGGGCATGCGATCGTGGCTGCATGACCACGCCTTGAGAAAACCGATCAGGTAGGGATAGAGTGGGCCCGCTAATGTGCGTGCTAGTGCCACATCCATCTTTCATGGTGTGATCTAAGTCGTCCAATCAGGCTAGTGAAGTTGGACGATCACGATCATTTTGAGACTGTCTTAAGCAGTCTTGCTCATTCGAGCTTCTTCCAAAGCAGCGCGGCTACCCTACTTTGGGGCTGGCGTTTTAGCTTGTTGGGAAGTAGAGTGTAATGTTCGACCAGCTAGCGCATAAATAGGCCCGGCAGTGGTCATCACCGTGATAGCCTTCTCCTGCTAGGGTTCTTCTAGGATGGTTAAATCATGCGGTCAACCTGCATGGCCGTGATCGTTTCTGAGACTGATATGGACAACCCAAATTTCCCTTAAGGAAATTAAGCATGCTCGATCGGGCTAACCAAAGCGCGTCGATGCGAGACTCTTTCCGTCAGAGAGTGGTGTATCATTTGTGGGTATTTCATGCATGTCTCAATAGCACGAATATTCATGCTACTCTGCTGAGAGTGAGCACTCATTCGTCATGTCATGCTAGTAATGAGATTTCGGCAAGGAATAACATATTAAATACTAGGCTAATCATGCATTAATTAATAATGCTAAAAATAAAATCACAGAATATTTGGGATTGTTGCTACATGCACCATTCTGGGTGAATCTCATGTATTTATTGAATCGCTTCGAATAAAGCAAAGAGGTACTCATCACTTATCAAACGGCTTTACCGTTTGCAGGATGTCAGCGCATTAAATTTGGTTTTACAATTTTAGCCTTGAACTAAAATCCACCATCAACATTAAGTCCCCTGCCTAGCACATAATGGTTGCATTATTGTGGGGTAGGCATGAGATGGTGACAAATAAAGATAAAACTTATGAGACAAAGTTAGATGTTACCAGGAGAAATGGGTCGTCCTGTCCTTGGAACATGTCACGTTCAAGAGGCGTCCAGGTAAGCTTTCCCCTAGCATGATGTCGGTTTATGTCATAATCCTCGACTATGATGTGGACGAGCCCTATCATGAGGAATATCCTTAAAAAGATGCTGAAGCAATTTCTAAAAATACGTTGAAGCATCTCCCAAAGAGAACGTTGATGTAGCTTCCGGAAGGCGTTCTGAAGAAGCTTCTGAAGCGAACGTCGAAGCGGATCCTGGAGAGAGCGTTGAAGCAACTTCCTCTGAAGAGAGCATTGAAGATACATCCTCGGGAGCGAGCGTTGAAATGGCTTATGCTGGAGCGAGTGTTGAAGCAAGCTTCTTCTGGAGAGAGCGTTGAAGCGGCTTCTCCTAGAGCAAGCGTTGAAGATGCTTCTTCTGGAAAGAGTGTTTAAGCAAGCTTCTTCAGGATAGAGTGTTGAAGCGGCTTCTTCTAGAGCAAACGTTGAAGCAAGCTTCTTCTGGAGCGAGTGTTGAAGCAAGATTCTTCAGGAGAGAGCGTTGAAGCGGCTTCTCCTAAAGCGAGCGTTGAAGATGCTTCTTCTGGAAAGAGTGTTGAAGCAAGCTTCTTCAGGAGAAAAAGTTGAAGCAAGATTCTTCAGGAGAGAGCGTTTAAGCGGCTTCTCCTAGAGAGAACGTTGAAGCAAGCTTCTTCTGGAGCGAACGTTGAAGCAAGCTTCTTCAGGAGAGAGATTTGAAGCAAGCTTCTCCTGGAGCGAGCGTTGAAGCGGCTTCTCCTGGAGCGAGCGTTGAAGCGGCTTCTACTGGAGCGAGCGTTGAAGCGGCTTCTACTGGAGCGAACGTTGAAGCAAGCTTCTTCAGGAGAGAGCGTTGAAGCGGCTTCTCCTAGAGCAAGCGTTGAAGCGGCTTCAACTGGAACGAAAGTTGAAGCAAGCTTCTTCTGGAGCGAGTGTTGAAGCAAGCTTCTTCAGGAGAGAGCGTTGAAGCGGCTTGTCCTAGAGCGAGCGTCGAAGATGCTTCTTCTGGAAAGAGTGTTGAAGCAAGCTTCTTTAAGAGAGAGCGTTGAAGCGGCTTCTCCTAGAGCTAGCGTTGAAGCGGCTTCTACTAGAGCAAACATTGAAGCAAGCTTCTTCAGGAGAGAGCGTTGAAGTGGCTTCTCCTAGAGCGAACGTTGAAGCAAGCTTCTTCAAGATAGGCTTCCTCGATGCTGCCTCATGGAATGGAAAAGAGGGAGACAGTCCCCTTCCCACGAGTATCCACTGAGCCTTCGAATTGATAGACGTTGTCATGCTGGGTTCATGAGGCCGTCTTTACGCCTGCTTTGCGTTTCATAGACATCCAGGAATATTGTTGGTCTTTGATAATACGTCACATCCAGGAATATCGCTGGTATTTGACAATACGTCTGCTCTCTTGGGTATATCCTCGTTTTTGAACATCTTGGAATCACAATGATAGCGTGCTTGCATATGTCTAAATTCAACATCTTTGATATGGGCAGTGCTAAGAAGTCCCCAGTCACACTCCTTTGCCATTATCATCTTTGGATCGTGTCTTTGAGGAGTAGGGAAGTTCCTTCATGCGAATGAATTAACTATTAGGTTCTGCAAATATGATGAAGTTATTTTCATGGAGAATATATATGTACCTCTTAAGTCCCGGGTGCAATCTCCTTTGGTAACGCAACTACTTCTTCTATGGGAGACGAGATTCTGAAAGCGTCTCTCATTGATGTCTCTGTCGTTGATACAGATATGGAATATCTTGGACGTTGTTTCATCATTGTGGCAGTCGCACATGCGGTACTGGAGTTGGAGTTGACACGCAGGATGTTCTATTTCGGTGGTTTTCCTCTTACTGCTTCAGCGAAACTGCTTACAGAAGGCTGA
This sequence comes from Papaver somniferum, assembly GCF_003573695.1. NCBI lineage: Eukaryota > Viridiplantae > Streptophyta > Magnoliopsida > Ranunculales > Papaveraceae > Papaver > Papaver somniferum. Next base: position 14,333,672 of record NC_039367.1, on the reverse strand, counting down.
AGGTTGTATTGTCTGTTGGTGAGATGTATGCTTCCACGAACATCGTGAGGCTCTTCATTACTGGCAGGCTTGATGTTTCTAGCAGGGCAGGTGTCGTCGCAACTGAGCATTTAGCAACTTCACGGAGTTTAGAGGATGTCTGAAAGCGCTGGTTTTTTCAACAAAGCACGATCGACAGGTACCGCCCTATTGATGCACAATTACACCTTGAGGTGTCGGCTCAAGTAGATATGAAGACGTCCCATGCCCGCTCTCGTCCGGGCTGACATAATAGGCGAACTCTTTATGATGATTTGGAGACGATAATATTCGTTGAATCTTTCGAAACGCTTCCTGTTGTAGTGCGGTCCAGACGAAAATTGCTCATTTCTTCAGCAAGGGGTGAATAAAGCAACGAGTTGTTCTAAACCAGGTATAAAACGTCGAATGTAGTTCACCTTGCCCATGAATCTTTGTAGATACTTCATAGAGGAAAAATCGTGAGGATATCTTGGATCTTGAGTCCACCTTGATCCACTCAGCAGTCACCTGGAATCCCAGAAATTTGCTTGCGCCATGTTCATACATCCTTATCTGGTTGTAGCCTTTATATCCATCCATGAAGGAGAACATGTCGTGTCCGCTGGTTGCATGTACTAACATGTCGATGTTAGGTAAAGGAAAATCGTCTTTGGGGCAGCATATGTTCAAGTCTCTGAAATCCACGCACCACCTGATTTGTCCATTTTTCTCGTGTCTGAACTGCGTCCGAGACTGTTTAACCGGCTTGGATCCAGGTATGACATGTAGATGATGGGTGACCAATTTTTCATCTAAACCGGACATTTCTTCATACCTCCAAGCGAATATGTCCTGGTACTCTTTGAGAAGTTCCACGAGCTTCGTGCGTTCATCCGTACACAAGGTTGAGCTGATGGAGATAGGCCTAGGAGATTCCTTAACGATTTCGATCTCATCAGTTGTGGAGTTGGTGCCATCTTGCAGCTGTCGTGGAGCATCTAGCACTTCTTCTTGTGGTTCGTCGCTGTTGTAGCATCTCATTGAGCGGAGAGACTGGGTAACAGTCTTCCCTGATAATTGCTAACACCGGATTCGGTACACAGTTTTCCCTTTCTGATCACGGCTCGCCACAAAAGTTCGCTCCCTCTTAGTTTGAACGTGGGTCGCGGCTTCACCGGATGAAGAAGAACGCCTTGTCAGCAAAGATGCATCGTGGGACTTAGACCTTAATGATGCAAGTCGGTTCTCCTCATGGATTGACGCCCATGTGGGGAGTGGGATGCAATGAACTTTTTCTGGTTCTTCCCGCGGAGCTTCCCTTGGTTCAAACAATTTCACTCCACATATCGGTATGTAAGGAGACAACGATGTAAGAATACGAACGACTTCTTTATTCAGCATAGTCTTCAGTCACTGATGATATGTCGAAGGGACAATCCTATTGTCATGAAGCCACGGTCTCCCCAGTGTCATATGGTAGTCCGGCTCATTTTCCATGACTTCGAATTTCATCTTTGACTGGACGGGCCCTACAGATAAATTTAGATTGACATACCCGTACGTGTTGGTTTGTTTTCCTTCAAAGTATGTCATCGTAGTAGGCTAACGAACGATCTTTCCTGGGCGAACCTTGGCCGTCCTGAGAGTCTTGAGAGTAATCACATTCGAAGACGCTCCTGTGTCGATGAGGGCCCTCTTGAACTCTGAATCCTTGATGCGTACAGTAACATGTAGGTCCCGGTTGTGACCTTCCTCCGCTATTATGTCGTCTTTTGTAAATGTGACATTATTCACAACTTTCCACTAGAGAAGTTGCTTCCGGGTCCACTGGTCTCTGGTTCATAGTGAAACTATTAACCCGAGGAGGATTCTCCACCGGGCGTTCCACCATTTCTTCTCCTAAAATTCTCGTCACGTGCACAAAGCAGGCGAACAAGTTGTCAATCGCTCCTTTCATCCGGTCTACACTTCTTTCCTCCGTGCCAGTTCAGCTAGAGTTGGGATTTCTCCATCGATTGAAGCGACAGAGATAATGGGGGTATTGAAATATGAAAATTCGTTATAAGCAGAATTGTTCAAAGGAGGGTGAGAAACATTACTAGGGATTCTGGCTGAGATCCGACGCGGCAGAATCATCCCTGAGGACAACCATCTTTTGAAAATCTTGAGATTGGAACCAAAAGATTAATCTCCCACTATGGTCGCCAATTGTTTATAGGTGAAAACTGTTTCTGCTGTTTTTGGTAAATTTGGGTGTGTGTGGATGAGAAACGAATCTAAACCCTAAACAAATGCACTGCACGGGAGTGCTTTTTGATTCGAGAGATCAATCTATACAATTCTGGTCTAAACCAAGAAATGTTCGTTCCAGACTTGCTTCGGTCACAAAGTGAAGGAGATGGGGTTGATATTAGGGAGGGAAGCGAAGAAGGTGTTGAGATTGTAGAGGTGTTGACTGTTTATGACTTGTATCAGAAAGAAGAACTGGCTTGCAATAATGTAAGCCATCAGTTCTGGTTTTTTCTGGATACGGATGACAACACTTGGTTTTCTGTGCTTGCCTGTGTTATTTGGAAGTAGGTGATGGACCTACTTATACAAGTCATTGAGCGCAACCTCTCATCTCGTAGGAAGTGGAGGAGGTGAAGTGATGTAGTAGTGGGGTCGTGTAGGAGTGGTGACTGTCACACGATCACACCTTTGCCCACTTCCCTCATCACTGCTAACCGTCCACCTTTTTCCTGACACGTTCTTGTAATGGCGCGTTGCACGCTGTAAACCGCCAGACCAATACCCTAGTAAGTATCCCCCAGTTTGTGACATGTTTGATGTCTCGAATGAGTGGATCGTGGGACCCACTGTAGGAAGTAGCATGTGATGCTAAAATAACTAAGGATTTGATATTTATGAAATATTGTGTATGCTAAATGCATGTAATGCATCGCAGACAATCAGCATGTATGAAACATCGATGTTTTAAAGCCTGACCGGATATGTCGCGGACCAAGCATCTTAAAATAGCATCATATCCAGCCATCTTAGAGTGATCGTTTGGAGGCTGCATGGGCGAGCCACCTCCTGGCGGATCACTCCCCGTGGAAGAGTGGCGGATTGTGATCATCGGTATGCCTCACTGGTCGTCTAGCTTTCAACCTAGGTTGTCCGACCAAGCTAGCGAAGTTGGACGTACGAGATGGTTTAAGACCCTCATCTGCGACCGTTGATGGATTTTTAGGGTTTTAGGAGGTGCGCGAGCATCACTCCTATGCTTGACCGAACCCGAGCCTGGGCACAAGTTTTGGTGAGGCCGACCAGGCATGCGTGTAGACGGCCTGTCGGTGTATATGCCCATACCTCTTTGTCTCATGAAGGTGCGATCTACGCCACTCAATTTGACCGACAAAGGTGAGTGGTCGAGATCTATTTGCGGCAGAAATTCATTGTCGCAGATGATTTGGAAGCGGCTCAGCATGCCACTTTCGGGCGCGCGTTTCGAGGTCGTCGATTCCTAGTCTGCCTAGGTCGACCATCTCCAAGCAAATATGGGCTCACGGTGATCATGTTGACATTCTTGGGACCTTTTAAGTCTATATCTACACCCTCCATCCAAACTTGCGAAGATGGATGGTCGTGATCGAACTGCGACAGTCATGCAGCACCGCAAATCCTAATTAAGTTTTAAAACAGCCACGCACACACGACTTTTACCAAATGGTTTGGAAAGTTATGCTCCTCTTTTGGAGGTATCGATTGTGTGGGGACCACATTGGGCTGACAGTGAACATGCGTGCACTTCTCTAACGGTCTTAGGTACGATCTAAGCCATCCAAATATGCTGGTGAAGTTGGATGGTTGTGATCAATATAAGACATTAGTGGAATTTTCGTGACGGTTGCAAAGCATCACACCAGACATGTTTCGGGCATGCGATCGTGGCTGCATGACCACGCCTTGAAAAACCGATTAGGTAGGGATAGAGTGGGACCGCTAATGTGCGTGCTAATGGTTTTTCAAATGATGTTGTAGTTGTGGTAAAAACTGGGTTCTTTTCAGACTTGTGAAGGAAATAATTTTTAGACTTAATAAAAAATTAAAGATAAAACAAATTAAATTCAAAGGTGATGTAAATATTATGGAAAGACCAGGAGTTAGGATTTCACCATTCACCAAAATTCATGTGATTCAATAATAATTATTATCATGCAATTCTAGACGTTATAATTCAAATCAGAAACAATTGTGATTCTAATCATTGCCTAAATCAGATTTTCAAAACATCCATTGTTAATCGCAAGCATGAAATATCAAAAGCAATAAACCAAGCATATTTCATCAAGAGAAAACACAATTAATTAATAAAAATCATTTATTCAATTTTCATTCGGTGCAATTAATCATAAAAGGATTGCATAAATAAATTTAAATGAATTTTACCACATAACTTTTGGAAGAATGGCTTCCTCCATCACCCCTGGGATTGGGTTTAGCTCCTCATCCCAAAACCACACTCACAAGATGTATTCATGGCTAAAATAGGTGTTTTTATTGATGTATATAAGATGAAACAGGAATTAGAAACGTTGTAGAAGTGTTACAGCGTCACTGTTACAAAGGGGTAAGTGTTTTTGAGACTGATATAAACGATAAGCCTTTACTACTGTATAAGAACGATACTTGTTCTGCTTTTAAGACTGTCGAAGAACGACGGACTCTGCGAGTCTGTTCTTCGTCTTCTTCTTCCTCCTCGAGCAGCAGCAGCAACAATACCTCCTGTAACTTCTTCTTTTCGTCTCTCGTGAACTCCCAACTCTCTCCTAAAGGTTTCTAAAAACTTTTTTATGACTCGACCCAACCTTTTTATAACTCAACGGGGTCATCAAATCCCGATGAAATCTCCTCTTTTTCTTCTCTGCGTTTGAAACGATAATCAGTTCTGTTTAGTTTTTTTCACGTGCTGTTAGCTATATAATAGCTACCAAACTCTTCCCTATACTTGAATAGGACCATGTACATGTTAATCCAGCGTCAAAGTCCTCCAGAAATCTCTCAAAAATCTTCTAAACTCGAAACAGAACACGTCTCTCTGTTGAGACTTTGAAACCCTCTCTCGGCCATTCCAGCCCAATTGTCCGGGTCCAATTGATTGTACTGGGCTTGTAAGGTCTTCTACAGTCCATACAAACTGATTTCGTCCATTGAATCTCTTTGAAACTGCCCGAAAATTCAAATCTAAAACCATGCAGACTGATGCCAAATTTTCCCGCCATTTTCCTTAATTTGAACTTTCAAGATGACCTCCCCCTTATCCAGTTCCGGTCTCCCTTTAGCATATGCCTGGAAATGGGTCACCCCTTAGTAATTAGGTTACCCCTTATCCAAAGTGAGAGTCCGTATAGTAATTTTTTCCCACGAACGCAAAAACCACTTTTTAGCCAATTTCGCCGCAAAAGTTTATTTCTCCAAAAATACCTACAGGGACATAAAAAGCCATAATAAATATAAAATCGAGCACTAATAATATATACAATTGAGATTATATTAGACACATAAATGCGTCTATCAAATACCCCCAAACTTATTATTTGCTAGTCCTCGAGCAAATCAAAACTACAAAATAAAATCCTAACTCACTGTCGCAGGCATCGTCGATTGCATTTAGCGTATGCAATAAGCCTTTAAACCCCTAGGTGGCCCTAGTGGCCGAGTTATAGTCTCGGGAGGGCTTACTAGAGATATACCCACAAAACCTTTACTCCTAATTGGTCATAAGTATCCAAAGAGCTATGAGGACATACATATTCTCAACCTATCTCCAAGTAACTAGAATGCCAGAGAAATTAAAGGTGTCAGCTCTAAAGCTAACTGAAGAAAAGGGGAGACACATCCACACGACTGCTAGATAAAGAGATATCCGCTATACAGCTAGATAAACATTTTAAGATGCGTCCGCTGCTTTACAGCTGGATAAGATTAGGAGAGAGATAAAAATGAGAGGGACATCTGCTATACAGCTTGACTAATTACGTGTGATGAGTTAAACCAGTGCTAGAAAGATCTTGTGCCATATTGAAAGCAGACTAACAAAGCAACCAAAATGCATCTTTCTTCGACTCTCTCACAGTGCCCAGTAGAAACAACGCCTTCTTCGGTCTTCAACTGTTGATGATAAACTCTCGAACCTCATAGAACCTTGACAATTAACTCTTCTCTTCTATTTCTTGCTTGACTTATAAATTTCATCTTCCCTATGGCCTTATTGAACAAAAAGAACGTAATGATGTTTCATTTTTTTTTTCATTTTTTTTTTCATTTTTTTTTTT
>NC_039367.1:14178306-14327159 GCF_003573695.1 Papaver somniferum | reverse complement strand
TTTTTTTTTTTTTTTTTTTTTTTTTTTTTTTTTTGCTTAATATAAAATAAAATAAAATTACAAGACAAAAATTTACATGGCCATGAGAGAAGGACTTTCAAAACTTAGATCTTCGCAACTTGTGATGTCTTGGTATCATGGATTCCAAAAACTTATATCATTTGCTCTTATAACTTCAACTTTGATTTTTGAATTATTCTCTTCTATTGTTGCTTCTAAACCTAAAACGTCTTCACTTTCTTCATAGATTTTGATGTAGCTCCGCTTGTTGATGATGATAAGTTTCTACTGAGAGAGAGTCGCAATCCAGTAACTAAGACTACATTGTGAGGTTGCTTTGTCTTTCTGACATTTCCTGACCTACTTGCCTTTCCATCATGTATGGTTAGGTCCATCACGGTTACCCTCTAAAAAGAACAAGTTCTCTCCTGAATTTCAAGGATCTCAATGTCTTTTTCTCTAATGTCTCAATAAGTTGTTATCTGTAGCATTCTAATTTCTATCTTTTCGGTGAGAAACAGTATGTAAACATAGCTAACCGGATACCATGTGACGCTAGAAGTTTCAAAAATGCGACTAAAATGTTTCTCCCATACCCCCAAACTAAAATCTAACATTGTCCTCAATGTTCTAAAGATAAAATTAAAAGCATGAACAAGGAAAAACTGTTACCACTTGAAGAAAAAGAGATAAGGAAAGATATTACCGTGTCGCAAGAATATTGGGTTACCTCCCAAGAAGTGTTAAGTTTAAAGTCTTCAGCCAGACGTAGGAAAGGTATTAGTCACCACGTAGAATCATATAGTAGTAGCCGGAATAACTGTGGGTCATATGGATCAAAAATTGTTACCCACAAGAAGAGGAAACTGCAACAGACCAAGAAGATACCGAACATACCCTTTCTTAAGACAACTACATATAGTTGTGGTTCAGGTTCAGGCTCTATTAAAGGGTCTAAATAAAAGGTTTTCATCGGTAGGATTTCCTCAAAGCTAAGATCCGGTTCAGGTATTAGAGTCTGGAAAAACTCAACTAAGAACTTATAAGCACATAACAACAACCTGAATAACTGGGGATCCTCTAAGTCAATCATATTTGACTCACACAGCTGACCACAATGAAAGAGGTGGTCTTCCTTAAGAAAATGTGTCGACCCTAATATCCTAAAGTTATTAGGTTTAGTCTCAAAACTTAATAACCGACACATCTTAAAATCAAAAGTTCCCACAATTGGTAGAAAAGTTTTTGGTGGGAAAACAAAGTCAATCTTGGTATTATTGCCTGGGCTAACCTCATCAACCAGAGGATGGGTTTCTAACAGTTGAGACTCGTGTTGAATATTATTAAGTTCGGGAAAACGAGTACGAAGATAGTCTTGTAAGATGGTTGAGGCATTGATGTCAAGTCCCACATGAGGGATTTTTGTAAGAGTTAAAGAACATGGAGAATGATAATCACCCCCAAACTTAGAGTTTTCGGCGTCTCTAGGTAGACTGGTCATAATCTCCCTAATTTCTAGGTCATTAGATTCCTGAAAGTGGGCGATTGATTTTTCTAAGTCAGGTTCATCCCCGCTAATCTCTACGAGTTCATCTAAGACTATTGTTTCTAAATCGTTTGACTCGAAAACAGTACTCTCAAGATAAACTGGTTCCTCTAAACCATCATCAGTTTCGTAATCATCGTCTAAAACGTGGGTATTTCTAGTCAAATCCTCGTCCTTTTGAATAGGTAAATAATTATTAAAATTATTTGGATTTGAACTAGAAATATCATTATAATCATCATCACCATCCTCCTCCTCATCATCATCACAATATAATTTTTTATATTCACGAATTCTCAAGCTTTGTTCCCAACTACATGGTCTATGTTTATAATATTTCTCATAGATCGTTAGAGGTGATTCCTCAATAAAAGTTGGAGTATCCATATATCGCTTCCCACACATATATTCACCAAGAGTCATTTCCGAAGACGTCTCTTGATAACGAGAATTTCTAGACATATATTCTCGCAACGTCATCGCAGGTGGCGTCTCCTCAAAAGGATTCATCACCGAAGAAATATAAACTACAGAAGGATTCTATACAATCACAAACAAGGCCGACTCGACTCCACCAAAGCAAACCTAAAGATTTCTAGCAAACAAAAAGCATGATGGATCCACTTAGATTGTTTCTAGACCAGCTTTTATCTCTCGAAGGGGAATTCGTTACAGTTTAAGCAAACCCTTCTGGAATCAATCCGAGTTAAAGTAAGTTGAATTGAGGCGAGGGAAGCTCAGTGGAGCTTTGATACCAAAGGCCTCACCGCTATCACAAGGCGGCGCAGTCACGCATTCAACTCACAGAAACCATTATGAACTTCGAGATTGCTTAAAAGGTAACCAATATCCTTCGAAAAATTTTCCTAACAAGCTCGATACCCTATAGGTCTCTTTCTAATCATATTTTTAAAGCTTGGGTTCGCGTTAGGTTTTGTTTTCCTAAGACGGGAAAGAAGAGAACGGTGATGAAATCCGAACCCTTATCTTGTTTAGGCCAGGCCTTGCCCTTTACTAGGAAAATAAAGACAGTCCGGTTCGTCCTCAAACAATTAGCACCTTAAGGAGTACAGTAACTCGCTTGCAGGGGATTCGCGAGTGTTTCGATTGGACTTACCTCCCGTACCAGACGGGGGATGAACCGTTGAAGTCGACTCGGGCCACGACTCATATGCCGTGTGCGAACCCGAGGGGCCGAGACGATATCGTAATCGTCGTCCTTCCCTGCAAACAGTTTGTATTTAAGGATACCCTTCCGTAGGGTTGAAAAAAAAATGTCCAAAAGTCCAGAATAAAGTCCAAATAAAAAGTCCAAAAATTACAAAAATTATGAAAAATAAAGCATATTTACAAATTCTAAAAAAAAAAAAATGCTACCTAAACACAAATCCGCGTCGGCGGCGCCAAAAATTTGATGGTTTTTCAAATGATGTTGTAGTTGTGGTAAAAACTGGGTTCTTTTTAGACTTGTGAAGGAAATAATTTTTAGACTTAATAAAAAATTAAAGATAAAACAAATTAAATTCAAAGGTGATGTAAATATTATGGAAAGACCAGGGGTTAGGATTTCACCATTCACCAAAATTCATGTGATTCAATAATAATTATTATCATGCAATTATAGACGTTATAATTCAAATCAAAAACAATTGTGATTCTAATCATTGCCTAAATCAGATTTTCAAAACATCCATTGTTAATCGCAAGCATGAAATATCAAAAGCAATAAACCAAGCATATTTCATCAAGAGAAAACACAATTAATTAATAAAAATCATTTATTCAATTTTCATTCGGTGCAATTAATCATAAAAGGATTGCATAAATAAATTTAAATGAATTTTACCACATAACTTTTGGAAGAATGGCTTCCTCCATCACCCCTGGGATTGGGTTTAGCTCCTCATACCAAAACCACACTCACAAGATGTATTCATGGCTAAAATAGGTGTTTTTATTGATGTATATAAGATGAAACAGGAATTAGCAACGCTGTAGAAGTGTTACAGCGTCACTGTTACAAAGGGGTAAGTGTTTTTGAGACTGATATAAACGATAAGCCTTTAATGCTGTATAAGAACGATACTTGTTCTGCTTTTAAGACTGTCGAAGAACGACGGACTCTGCGAGTCTGTTCTTCGTCTTCTTCTTCCTCCTCGAGCAGCAGCAGCAGCAGCAACAATACCTCCTGTAACTTCTTCTTTTCGTCTCTCGTGAACTCCCAACTCTCTCCTAAAGGTTTCTAAAAACTTTTTTATGACTCGACCCAACCTTTTTATAACTCAACGGGGTCATCAAATCCCGATGAAATCTCCTCTTTTTCTTCTCTGCGTTTGAAACGATAATCAGTTCTGTTTAGTTTTTTTCACGTGATGTTAGCTATATAATAGCTACCAAACTCTTCCCTAGACTTGAACAGGACCATGTACATGTTAATCCAGCGTCAAAGTCCTCCAGAAATCTCTCAAAAATCTTCTAAACTCGAAACAGAACACGTCTCTCTGTTGAGACTTTGAAACCCTCTCTCGGCCATTCCAGCCCAATTTTCCGGGTCCAATTGATTGTACTGGGCTTGTAAGGTCTTCTACAGTCCATACAAACTGATTTCGTCCATTGAATCTCTTTGAAACTGCCCGAAAATTCAAATCTAAAACCATGCAGACGGATGCCAAATTTTCCTACCATTTTCCTTAATTTGAACTTTCAAGATGACCTCCCCCTTATCCAGTTTCGGTCTCCCTTTAGCAGATGCCTGGAAATGGGTCACCCCTTAGTAATTAGGTTACCCCTTATCCAAAGTGAGAGTCCGTATAGTAATTTTTTCCCACGAGCGCAAAAACCACTTTTTAGCCAATTTCGCAGCAAAAGTTTATTTCTCCAAAAATACCTACAGGGACATAAAAAGCCATAATAAATATAAAATCGAGCACTAATAATATATACAATTGAAATTATATTAGACACATAAATGCGTCTATCAAATACCCCCAAACTTATTATTTTCTAGTCCTCGAGCAAATCAAAACTACAAAATAAAATCCTAACTCACTGTCGCAGGCATCGTCGATTGCATTTAGCGTATGCAATAAGCCTTTAAACCCCTAGGTGGCCCTAGTGGCCGAGTTATAGTCTCGGGAGGGCTTACTAGAGATATACCCACAAAACCTTTCCTCCTAATTGGTCATAAGTATCCAAAGAGCTATGAGGACATACATATTCTCAACCTATCTCCAAATAACTAGAATGCCAGAGAAATTAAAGGTGTCAGCACTAAAGCTAACTGAAGAAAAGGGGAGACACATCCACACGACTGCTAGATAAAGAGATATCCGCTATACAGCTAGATAAACATTGTAAGATGCGTTCGCTGCTTTACAGCTGGATAAGATTAGGAGAGAGATAAAAATGAGAGGGACATCTGCTATACAGCTTGACTAATTACGTGTGATGAGTTAAACCAGTGCTAGAAAGATCTTGTGCCATATTGAAAGCAGACTAACAAAGCAACCAAAATGCATCTTTCTTCGACTCTCTCACAGTGCCCAATAGAAACAACACCTTCTTCGGTCTTCAACTGTTGATGATAAACTCTCGAACCTCATAGAACCTTGACAATTAACTCTTCTCTTCGATTTCTTGCTTGACTTATAAATTTCTTCTTCCCTATGGCCTTATTGAACAAAAAGGACGTAATGATGTTTCATTTATTTTTTTTCATTTTTTTTTTGTTTTTTTTTGTTTTTGTTTTTTTTGCTTAATATAAAATAAAATAAAATTACAAGACAAAAATTTACATGGCCATGAAAGAAGGACTTTCAAAACTTAGATCTTCGCAACTTGTGATGTCTTGGTATCATGGATTCCAACAACTTATATCATTTGCTCTTATAACTTCAACTTTGATTTTTGAATTATTCTCTTCTATTGTTGCTTCTAAACCTAAAACGTCTTCACTTTCTTCATAGATTTTGATGTAGCTCCGCTTGTTGATGATGATAAGTTTCTACTGAGAGAGAGTCGCAATCCAGTAACTAAGACTACATTGTGAGGTTGCTTTGTCTTTCTGGCATTTCCTGACCTACTTGCCTTTCCATCATGTATGGTTAGGTCCAACACGGTTACCCTCTAAAAAGAACAAGTTCTCTCCTGAATTTCAAGGATCTCAATGTCTTTTTCTCTAATGTCTCAATAAGTTGTTATATGTAGCATTCCAATTTCTATCTTTTCGGTGAGAAACAGTATGTAAACTTAGCTAACCGGATACCATGTGACGCTAGAAGTTTCAAAAATGCGACTAAAATGTTTCTCCCGTACCCCCAAACTTAAATCTTACATTGTCCTCAATGTTCTAAAGATAAAATTAAAAGCATGAACAAGGAAAAACTGTTACCACTTGAAGCAAAAGAGATAAGGAAAGATATTACCGTGTCGCAAGAATATTGGGTTACCTCCCAAGAAGTGTTAAGTTTAAAGTCTTCAGCCAGACGTAGGAAAGGTATTAGTCACCACGTAGAATCATATAGTAGTAGCCGGAATAACTGTGGGTCATCTGGATCAAAAAGTGTTACCCACAAGAAGAGGAAACTGCAACAGACCAAGAAGATACCGAACATACCCTTGCTTAATACAACTACATATAGTTGTGGTTCAGGTTCAGGCTCTATTAAAGGGTCTAAATAAAAGGTTATCATCGGTAGGATTTCCTCAAAGCTAAGATCCGGTTCAGGTATTAGAGTCTGGAAAAACTCAACTAAGAACTTATAAGCACATAACAACAACCTGAATAACTGGGGATCCTCTAAGTCAATCATATTTGACTCACACAGCTGACCACAATGAAAGAGGTGGTCTTCCTTAAGAAAATGTGTCGACCCTAATATCCTAAAGTTATTAGGTTTAGTCTCAAAACTTAATAACCGACACATCTTAAAATCAAAAGTTTCCACCATTGGTAGAAAAGTTTTTGGTGGGAAAACAAAGTCAATCTTGGTATTATTGTCTGGGCTAACCTCATCAACTAGAGGATGGGTTTCTAACAGTTGAGACTCGTGTTGAATATTATTAAGTTCGGGAAAACGAGTACGAATATAGTCTTGTAAGATGGTTGAGGCATTGATGTCAAGTCCCACGTGAGGGATTTTTGTAAGAGTTAAAGAACATGGAGAATGATAATCACCCCCAAACTTAGAGTTTTCGGCGTCTCTAGGTAGACTGGTCATAATCTCCCTAATTTCTAGGTCATCAGATTCCTGAAAGTGGGCGATTGATTTTTCTAAGTCAGGTTCATCCCCGCTAATCTCTACGAGTTCATGTAAGACTATTGTTTCTAAATCGTTTGACTCGAAAACAGTACTCTCAAGATAAACTGGTTCCTCTAAACCATCATCAGTTTCGTAATCATCGTCTAAAACGTGGGTATTTCTAGTCAAATCCTCGTCCTTTTGAATAGGTAAATAATTATTAAAATTATTTGGATTTGAACTAGAAATATCATTATAATCATCATCACCATCCTCCTCCTCATCATCATCACAATATAATTTTTTATATTCACGAATTCTCAAGCTTTGTTCCCAACTACATGGTCTATGTTTATAATATTTCTCATAGATCGTTAGAGGTGATTCCTCAATAAAAATTGGAGTATTCATATATCGCTGCCCACACATATATTCACCAAGAGTCATTTCCGAAGACGTCTCTTGATAACGAGAATTTCTAGACATATATTCTCGCAGCGTCATCGCAGGTGGCGTCTCCTCAAAAGGATTCATCACCGAAGAAATATAAACTACAGAAGGATTCTATACAATCACAAACAAGGCCGACTCGACTCCACCAAAGCAAACCTAAAGATTTCTAGCAAACAAAAAGCATGATGGCTCCACTTAGATTGTTTCTAGACCAGCTTTTATCTCTCGAAGGGGAATTCGTTACAGTTTAAGCAAACCCTTCTGGAATCAATCCGAGTTAAAGTAAGTTGAATTGAGGCGAGGGAAGCTCAGTGGAGCTTTGATACCAAAGTCCTCACTGCTATCACAAGGCGGCGCAGTCACGCATTCAACTCACAAAAACCATTATGAACTTCGAGATTGCTTAAAAGGTAACCAATATCCTTCGAAAAATTTTCCTAACAAGCTCGATACCCTATAGGTCTCTTTCTAATCATATTTTTAAATCTTGGGTTCGCGTTAGGTTTTGTTTTCCTAAGACGGGCAAGAAGAGAACGGTGATGAAATCCGAACCCTTATCTTGTTTAGGATAGGCCTTGCCCTTTACTAGGAAAATAAAGACAGTCCGGTTCGTCCTCAAACAATTAGCACCTTAAGGAGTACAGTAACTCGCTTGCAGGGGATTCACGAGTGTTTCGATTGGACTTACCTCCCGTACCAGACGGGGGATGAACCGTTGAAGTCGACTCGGGCCACGACTCATATGCCGTGTGCGAACCCGAGGGGCCGAGACGATATCGTAATCGTCGTCCTTTCCTGCAAACAGTTTGTATTTAAGGATACCCTTCCGTAGGGTTGAAAAAAAAATAAAAAAAAAATGTCCAAAAGTCCAGAATAAAGTCCAAATAAAAAGTCCAGAATAAAGTCCAAATAAAAAGTCCAAAAATTACAAAAATTATGAAAAATAAAGCATATTTACAAATTCTAAAAATAAATAAATAAAAGCTATATACAAAAAAATAATAATAAAAATTAAATCCTAAAAAAAATTATGTCTTTTTTTTTCTTCTCTTTTAGCTTTTAGCTTTATGCTTTTTGTTCCCAAGTCCTTAGTATTCCACTTCGAACCGGTAAATCAAAGACACAAAAAGAAACGTAAAAAGGAACAAATAAAAATAATAAACAAATTATAAATAAATAAAAAATGCTACCTAAACACAAATCCGCGTCGGCGGCGCCAAAAATTTGATGGTTTTTCAAATGATGTTGTAGTTGTGGTAAAAACTGGGTTCTTTTCAGACTTGTGAAGGAAATAATTTTTAGACTTAATAAAAAATTAAAGATAAAACAAATTAAATTCAAAGGTGATGTAAATATTATGGAAAGACCAGGGGTTGGGATTTCACCATTCACCAAAATTCATGTGATTCAATAATAATTATTATCATGCAATTCTAGACGTTATAATTCAAATCAAAAACAATTGTGATTCTAATCATTGCCTAAATCAGATTTTCAAAACATCCATTGTTAATCGCAAGCATGAAATATCAAAAGCAATAAACCAAGCATATTTCATCAAGAGAAAACACAATTAATTAATAAAAATCATTTATTCAATTTTCATTCGGTGCAATTAATCATAAAAGGATTGCATAAATAAATTTAAATGAATTTTACCACATAACTTTTGGAAGAATGGCTTCCTCCATCACCCCTGGGATTGGAATTAGCTCCTCATCCCAAAACCACACTCACAAGATGTATTCATGGCTAAAATAGGTGTTTTTATTGATGTATATAAGATGAAACAGGAATTAGCAACGCTGTAGAAGTGTTACAGTGTCACTGTTACAAAGGGGTAAGTGTTTTTGAGACTGCTGTAAACGATAAGCCTTTACTGCTGTATAAGAACGATACTTATTCTGCTTTTAAGACTTTCGAAGAACGACGGACTCTGCGAGTCTGTTCTTCGTCTTCTTCTTCCTCCTCGAGCAGCAGCAGCAGCAACAACAATACCTCATGTAACTTCTTCTTCTCGTCTCTCGTGAACTCCCAACTCTCTCCTAAAGGTTTCTAAAAACTTTTTTATGACTCGACCCAACCTTTTTATAACTCAACAGGGTCATCAAATCCCGATGAAATCTCCTCTTTTTCTTCTCTGCGTTTGAAACGATAATCAGTTCTGTTTAGTTTTTTCACGTGTTGTTAGCTATATAATAGCTACCAAACTCTTCCCTAGACTTGAACAGGACCATGTACATGTTAATCCAGCGTCAAAGTCCTCCAGAAATCTCTCAAAAATCTTCTAAACTCGAAACAGAACACGTCTCTCTGTTGAGACTTTGAAACCCTCTCTCGGCCATTCCAGCCCAATTGTCCGGGTCCAATTGATTGTACTGGGCTTGTAAGGTCTTCTACAGTCCATACAAACTGATTTCGTCCATTGAATCTCTTTGAAACTGCCCGAAAATTCAAATCTAAAACCATGCAGACTGATGCCAAATTTTCCCGTCATTTTCCTTAATTTGAACTTTGAAGATGACCTCCCCCTTATCCAGTTCCGGTCTCCCTTTAGCAGATGCCTGGAAATGAGTCACCCCTTAGTAATTAGGTTACCCCTTATCCTTAGTGAGAGTCCGTATAGTAATTTTTTCCCACGAGCGCAAAAACCACTTTTTAGCCAATTTCGCAGCAAAAGTTTATTTCTCCAAAAATACCTACAGGGACATAAAAATCCATAATAAATATAAAATCGAGCACTAATAATATATACAATTGAGATTATATTAGACACATAAATGCGTCTATCACGTGCTAGTGCCTCCTCCATCTTTCATGGTGCGATCTAAGCCGTCCAATCAGGCTAGTGAAGTTGGACGGTCACGATCATTTTGAGACTGTCTTAAGCAGTGTTGCTCATTCGAGCTTCTTCCAAAGCAGCACGGCTACCCTACTTTGGGGCTGGCTTTTTAGCTTGTTTGTAAGTAGAGTGTAATGTTCGACCAGCTAGGGCATAAATAGGCCCGCCGGTGGTCATCACAGTGATAGCGTGCTCCTGCTAGGGTTCGTCTAGGCTGGTTAAATCATGTGGTCAACCTGCGTGGCCGTGATCATTTCTGAGACTGATATGGACATCCCAAATTTCCCTTAAGAATATTAAGCATGCTCGATCGGGCTAACCAAAGCGCGTCGATGCGAGACTCTCTCTGTTAGAGAGTGGTGTAGCCTGTGTGGGTATTTCATGCATGTCTCAATATTGGCACGGAGATTCATGCTACTCTGCTGAGAGTGAGCACTCAGTCGTCATATCATGGTAGTAATGAGAGTTCGGCAAGGAACAAAATATGAAATACTAGGCAAATCATGCATTAATTAATAATGTTAAAAAAAAATTCACAGAATATTTTGGATTGTTGCAACATGCACCATTCAGGGTAAATTTCATGTATTTATTGAATCGCTTCGAATAAAGCGAAGAGGTACTCATCACTTATCAAACGGCTTTACCCTTTGCAGGATGTCAGCGCATTAAATTTGGTTTTACAATTTTAGCCTTGAACTAAAATCCACCATCAACACACATATTTACAAAAATGGCTAATCTTCCCTTGATTAATTAACACTAATAAATGTGATTAGGATAAATAATTTAATTATTTAATTAGTTGATTAAAATTTTGAAATTAGGGTTTATTTTAGATTGAACTCATGGATGTGGATGGATTTTTGAGATTTTTTTTTTAAGAATTCTACTTAATGGAAATGAAGTCGTACTACTCAAACACTTATAAATATGGGATTGTAGAGCTGTTGGGCGATTTTATACTCAAAATTATAGAAGGAATCAACATTTTCAGTTCTGAAAATATGAAAAGTCGGCAAGGTCTACGGTT
This sequence comes from Papaver somniferum, assembly GCF_003573695.1. Classification (NCBI taxonomy): domain Eukaryota; kingdom Viridiplantae; phylum Streptophyta; class Magnoliopsida; order Ranunculales; family Papaveraceae; genus Papaver; species Papaver somniferum. The sequence goes on along the minus strand of NC_039367.1, from coordinate 14,316,045 downwards.
GAAGAACATGCCGACTATATCTGGCTGGCAAGGTCTGTGGATGAAGAACATGCCGATAACTTATGGCCGGCAAGGTCGATAAAAAATTACCCTACCGACTATAGGATTTTTGACATACAGAGAAGGTGTTACAAATGCATGATTAGTCGGCAAGGTATTAATTTCATAACCTGCCGACTATATTTATAGAGATGGATATCTTGTCGACCCTGTAACTACTAATTTCAGGGATGAAAAGTCGGCATGGTATTCAACCTTATACCCTGCCAACTATATTTTAGTCGGCAAGGTCGACAAAAAATACCTTGCCGAATTTTGGTTCGTTTTGATTCTTCGTTTTTTTTTTTTTATTTCACATGTACAGTTAGAGTGTAGAAGAAAGATTTTGATTTTTTTTTAATATGTTTTGGTCGGCATGGTTTTTTAGTATGGGGAATTTGGTCTTTTAACACCTTTTAGACACCCCTTAGCACACTAGTTTGGATAGGAATAAAATGGGTATACCCCAATCTCGCCAGGAATAAAACTAGTGGGAAATTTATGGATGTTGATTTACATCCAATATAAACACCATATATTGATACTCAAGTCCATATATATATTAATAAAAAACCATAGTCCCAACTTGGGCCAGTTATAAATAGTAATAACCTCCATATTTTAATATTAATAGATTTTCTTAGTCACGCCATTAGGAATTTGCCTCCATATATTAATATAATTTCACTATTGGAAATTTAAAGATGTTGTTATATTAAAATTTAAGTTAAACTAAAATAGTTATCTACAGTCGTTTGAGAAAATGATACAATTTTTTGGATTGTTATCACATCTTTTGATTTGCGGATGCATAAAATATCATTACCATGTGCACCTTCTTGTTGAAGCCAAAACATTTCCAACTTTTCGAGCATGTTTAAATCTTATAGGCATGAAACTTTTTGTATCTCCGTACTACCATCATCAAGATTATCCCTTTCTTCTTCTTGTCTAATTCCATCGATGATTTTTATTCCGTTAAAGCATATACAACTTGTTTCTCATTTGGATGATTAAGGAATGCATTCACATCCATTACCATTTACATACTTTGAATTAATAATTTTATGAAGTCCCAACACTATTAATATATATAGTTTTTACTGTAGTTATCCAGATTTAAATCTTGGGAAAGTCTTTCGAACACTGGCGTAAAGTCCTAGGGGAGGAGCTAGCCCATTGCAAGGGTGCACTTGCACCCCCTGGCCAGCTGACTCCAAAGTCCATTTTAGGCCCTTTAAAAATTTCCTTTTTGTCACAAATAATGTATATTGTCATTGTGGATTTCCACCCCACATACATACCATCACCTTTCCACTTCTTCTTTATCTTGTAACTCCCACTATTAGTGTATGTTTAATGACTAATAATGGTTGCATGTCATTACTCATACTCAATGTCATCTTTATTTGTCCCTCTTATGTTAGCTTATAAATAAAGAGATTTTCTCTTTGTACCATATACCAATTTTACTAATAAGAAAATCTCTTCTTCTCTCCATATTTCTTTTGTGTGATTGTTTATAGATTCATTTAGTTTATAACACGTTATCAGCACGCTCTACATCGAGCTTTAGAATTTCTAAAAAGAAAATCAGCAAAGGAGAAACAACGACGTCGATGATCATAAGAGATTATTACATTTCATTTTCGATTCCTCATACTTCGTTTATAATAAATTTAATTTAGAATTGAATAAACTAATACTAATTGTTTATATCTTCTTCTTATGAACAAGGTATTAGTTTCCCACAAGTGGGTGATTGCTAAGAATCATACTTGTGTGAAATGTAAGGAAAAATGGTAAGGATTGTGATTTAAAAAAATTGATAATTTTATTTATTGTTATTTTTATGGTACTCACAATTCTTCGATCTTTACTAGCACGAGATATTGTTGCATCCCGGAGGATAAATTTGGGTTTTCTCGTATGTAATAATCTCCAAAATAAAATAAAAATTGAAACTAACATTCAACCAGAAGCTGGAATATGGTGTGACATAATATGGGCACAAGTCGCACGCTCAACTATCCGATCGGTCCCAGAAGTGACCCGTAACAAAGTGCTAGATAGTTCATAGCATTGGTCCACGAAGTGACCTATAACGAATATTGAGGCAATTTTTGCTATAAATAACGTGTCCATGTGCACACTTAACAATAAAAAGAAAAAAAAATTGTCAACCCCGAAGGCGACAAAAATGAAGAATTGTTGATATTATGTTGGTACCATATGTATGTACATTTTTTCTATTTTTTTTTGTGCCCCTTTTGTTTTCGATTTTGTTTCTAATTTTTTCTTTTTAAAAAAAAAATATTGGATTCCAAAAGTAATCCATGAGATGTTGTTGACCCCAGAAGCAGTCCAACATAGAAATTGTGGTTTAATGTAGTAATTCAAACTATTATGGGCTCCAGCAACGGTCTAGGGACTAATTGGATTCCAGGAATAATCCATGAATTTCGGGTTTCCGAAGCAGCCCATAGTTACCAAATACTTTTGTTAATGGCTTCTTAATATCTTCTCTCTTCTATTTGTGTTAATGGATATGGATTCCTGTAGTAATATATCCATTTTAAATAGACGATAGAGAAATCTATCTCATACACAAGGAGCGAAAAACACAATTTTTCGAACCATTTTGTAACCTTGTAGAGGTTTTGGGAAATGTGAAATACCATTTCTGGGTCGAATAATGTGATAGACGGCTTCGGAAGAGCGTATATCATTTTGGTGGTGTAAAAGTTATTATTGTTAACGCCTTATATTATTATGAATTTCTGAAAACTCTTTTGATTTTTGTAAACATTTGGTGTTACCACCTTGAAACGATTAATGAGCATTTTTATAGAGAATTTATTACTTCATCTGTTTTGTGCAAAAAACATGTTGTAAAGAAGCCTAATGCTTTCTTTTATGGGTTGTGCTGTATGAGACTTTGAACAACCAATTCACACATTGTCATTAGCCAGAAATTTAAAGACATCCTTGAATTATTCATTCTCAGGCATGTATGGATGAACACCTAAGTTCTACCAAGATAAGTAAAACGACACTAAATGCTCATGCATATCCTTTACAGAACCTTAAGTATCTGTCTGATAAGGTGTAAATTTTGTTGATTGTTTCCCGAGAGATTTGGGTCTTTAACCTACATTAACATAAGCATTATGGAAACTCATTGAAACACCAACGTTCTTTACAAGGATTTATGGTTGCATTTATAGGGATTGTTCACCCTGCATTATGGACCCGTTTCAATACTTTACTGTATTGATTGACGCATCTACTGGGTGGTTTCTTGTTTATATTAACATGTAAGATTGTGTTTGCTAAACTATTTATGAAAATTTTGTGGTTACCTATCCAGTTTTACAATTTCCAATTAAGTGAATTTATGTTGATGGTAAATTTATAGGCTCATGATGCCTTGCCTTAAATTGGTGTTTTATCGAGCACATAAATATCACATGTGCAGGCTCAACATGGTATAGTTGAGTTCTCTGTTTAGGCATTTTTAATTGATTGCTCGACCAACTTTTTACCATCAATTACGTCTTGGAAATGTCAGATTACGTGTTTGACCCATAGTGTCACCTAACTTTATATGTTGGTTTTAATTCATCATAAGACATTTAAACCTCGAATAGGTAATGTATTATTTCAGATGAGACTGTATTTCCACTGTTAGGGGAAGTGAACCGTCAAAAAGGAACAGTGTGAAATGTCTCATATTTTGTCGAGCATGCAGTTGTTTTTGTGATACCTATTGTTTGGATTAATTTAAACCCAAAAACTATCATGGGTAGAATTGTCTTTGAAATTCATACAAAATTATGGAACCAGAAGTTTTCAGAAATGAGATAGTAATGTTTGCGCCATAATCAGGAAAACTAAAATGCCGCCAGAAGTTGGCATGAAAACTCGCTACAAGAAGTTGGTGTGAGTAAGGTTGATAACCTTTAAGGTTTTTCCATTTTAATCATGGGAAGAAAACTCACCACAAGAGGATGGTACGAATTATGTTGATAACATAAAAAAGGGTTTTCCCGCCTAATCAGGGGGAGAAAATTGCTACCAGAAGATAGTACGTGTTCTGTCGAAAAACTTAGGACTCTCCACCTTGAAGTCATTGATATGACAGGAACCATCTAAAGGTTGCAGTAAGCAATATCGACATTTAAATAGGTTATCTTATTAAGTTTTTATCCTGATCAAAGAAAGTTTGGTTGCCACTAGAATTAGCGTGAAACATCTCATTTGTTTTACTCACACCAAGATATTGTATGTAATTGAGGTGTTGGAGATTACTCATGATTAAAACACATAGCTGCAGTATATTTTGGAAAATATTTTTGTCACTTGATTAAGGATGCAGACACGAGAAGTTGTCACAACAGGTAAATCATGCATCTCGCAGTGACCAAGTAGTGTGTTAAGACATGTTTGAGAAACGAATGACTGCCTCATATACGCCTCATAAAATATATTTCAATCACTCTTATAATATGTAGTGTTCTTGAAGACACTACAGATAGTGCTCGTGGAGACTATCGGAAAATGATCCACATTCTCTAAGTTTATTTATACCTTCTTGTTAAAGATAAGGAAATAATAATGCTTCTGAAGCGGCGTTGGTACCAGCATGTGAAACTTTTATTGATTGTGCATGCACTGAGATCTATGTTTGTCGATTATTTATTTTTAATAGTGGTTATGTAGCCCTCTGCAAAGGAACATCGACATCGTCATTGTAGGCATACAATCCAATCCTCTCAAACTAAGATAGAGATTGGAATCTCTATAAAAGGCGCAAAAAGTTCGGATCCGACTCACACTGTAAAATTATGAAGCCTGGAGATTACAGGTTGGTGTTTGAGATGAAGCGCAGAGAGGATAATATAATGGCTTTAAGTGCGATTTGAGGGCCTTTTGTGGAACCCTAGGATTAGTTCTGTAAAACTAAAATATTCTCCTAAATATAAATGCATTTTAGCGTGGGAGTCCCTGGAGGACTCATATTGCATCTTGTTATGACTAGTGATTATAATGAATTCCTGAAGAATTTGAGTTTCCGACTCATGCAACCACTTAACTTTGTGAACTACACTAGTCTTGAAATTAAGTTATTATCACAACATAGGAGAAATTCATGAACAATCCTTGTATGTATTTTATGTTCTTGGTATAAGATTAAAATTCGTATGGATTAATGATGTCATTTTTGGCTTCTTGAAAAGCCCTTGATAACACTAAAATCCACGCTTTAATTAAAGTATGAGATCTCGTCGGCCTAAAGTTCGAGAATATACTAGCATACAAACTAGAGTACCAAATTCTTTATACTCATGATACTTATTGTGCTACAAAAATTAGCAACCCTTACTATGTGATTCCCAAAAGAGGGAAGTGATCGATCTATCTGATACGTACGTTAAATTTATAGTCCATAAGTACCATATACGAATATAATGCATGCATTATTCTATTGTTGTTCTAACTTTTATTTTGCAGGTTACACTTTTATAGGCCAAAATTGATTCTTCGGTAAAAATGAGTTTACAAAAGCCCTTTCATTGTTAGCCTGAAGTTAAAACACCAAACTGAATTTGGTGTGCAACAAATGGAGGATCTAAATGCGAGGTGTACATTGTTAGTAGTATACCTGGCGCAAGACCTGTAGTCAATGCTCCATAAACTGCAAATGGTAAAGCAGTTTTCTGAAGGCTGTATAATATTTGCACCCCTAACCGCTTTAAGAAGTCATACTTCAGGGGAGTAAACTCGTAGAATCTTTGGTTGGGCTTAAACGCGATGTACTCTTTTTCCTTCACCAAGGTTTTGTCCCGATGGGTTTTCTTTGTCAAGGTTTTAACGAGGCAGTATATGCGTATCCAGCACCATCATCCAGCGACGTCCGTTGTACTCTTTTCCTTTGGTCAGGTTTTGTCCCACGTGGTTTCTGACAAGGTTTTTAACGAGACAACATTTACATCGATGTCGATATTATGAGTTTTTTGGCATTCAGATTTTGTCCCAAGTGGTTTTCCTGACGCGAGCGTTAAGGTTTTGTCCCAAGTGGATTTCCTAGCGCAATTATAATGGAGGAAGTATTTCATAGCTATAACCAATCTCACTCTGAGCTCAGGTTTTTCCCAAGCAGTTTTTCTGACACCGCTTTAACTAAAGAGAAAATTCGTGGCGGCGGCCAACTTCATTTTGAGCTCATGATGTTGCTAAGTGGTTTTCCTGATGCAGTTTCAAAAGGGGAGAAAAATTGAGATGAAAATCTACCAGTGTTGTACTCCTTTTCTTTCGTCAAGTTTTCGGCCAAACCAGATTTTCTAGCAAGGTTTTAACGAGGTAGTACACAACTAATGCAACACTTTTCTATATGATTTGTACTCTTTTTCCTTCGTCTAGGTTTTGTCGCTTTTGGGTTTTCCCTGACAAGGTTTTAACGAGGCAATATAGTATTAGTGTGGTTTCATCCAAGGGGGAGTGTTACAAATAATGTATATGGTCATTGTGGATTTCCACCCCACATACATACCATCACCTTTCCGCTTCTTCTTTATCTTGTACCTCCCACTATTAGTGTATGTTTAATGGCTAGTAATGGTTGCATGTCATTACTCATACTCAATGTCATCTTTATTTCTCCCTCTTATGTTAGCTTATAAATAAAAGGATTTTCGCTTTGTACCATATACCAATTTTACTAATAAGAAAATCTCTTCTTCTCTCCATATTTTTTCTGTGTAATTGTTTATCAATTTATTTAGTTTATAACACATTTTTATATTTAAGCATGTTTTTGCATTTTTACACCCCTAAAACTTTTATCTGCATCCATAGTAAATTTTTGCAGCCTCTTTCCATGATTCTTGGCTCGGCCCCCGCCAAGTCCTACTAGACTAACAGAATCTCCAACAAGTTTTCTCTGGCTAGCGACCCGCTTGACATTTACTACATTTTAAATACAAGTCTACTTCGAATACTCTAATTTTGGTAATTAGCGATTTGGACGGCTTGACTTGGCTAATCTCCACTAAACAAAGCCGATTTACTTAAAAAAGTCTTGTATCGGGCCTCTCGGCAAAAAATCAAAAAACCCGCTCCAAAATGCATGGGATCTTGTTCGACTCCGCTGAAATGAAAAACTACCTTGGTCAGAATTGGTTTGTAATTGATCAGTCTCATGGGTTATCCGTGTCTTGTTTTTGTTCTATCTGGGATGAGTGAGTTTCTTATATATGACATTGTTAACAATTTTCGCCGATCAAAAAATAGGCAGCATAACCAGCAAATGTTACATCAAATAAAAGGTATGTTTTTCACAAAAGATAATAAAAATAGATAGAAAGCAAGAACCCAAGTCTTACCAAAAACAGGAGAATAAATGAAGTAGAAAGATTAGACCGTCAGTCTACAGTGATATAACACTTGAAAATGTATTTTAGCGTAGATGGTGTTAAGATCATGTCACTTACCTAACAACATCCAGGGTCTTCTCTTCACCATTGCTTGACACTAAACCAAAAATGGCTGTCAAATGTAGTCCAGAATGTGTCACTGACTCATATTGATCACTCTCATACTTCCACATCTACAAGCAAAAATGGACCCATATTGACCAGCCACCAAGGAATACATCTTTACGCTCACATAAAATAATCTATCCCGTCCAACTTAAGAAGATTATCTTTACCTACTTGTTAGATTTGGATGGTTAGTGACTAACTTTAAGATGAGACATACATTCTAAACCAAGATACGTTGTTATGCTTGAGTGCCCTTATAGGTCACTAATTTATAACAGGAAATGGGCTATATAGCCAAAAACACAAGTTTTCTGGGCCATATGGACTGGTAGAAGTTTCGTCTGGGTCAAATGGACAGTTCAACTTTTTAATTGAAACTGACCCAATTACCCTTTTGTAACTGCACGTTCTCCGTCTCCTCAACAAAATCACGTTCTCCTTCTCTCTTCAGATGAAAACCGCCAACATCCTTCTTCTTCATCTTCTCACAAACTAGAAGAGGAACAAATTCGTCCACTGTTTCCCTACACCAAAAACCATCAGAAATCGATTTCCTCCACCGTCTCCTAACCATCAACAGTAGCAGATTCATCAGAAACCATCCAAAAATCAGTTTCCTCCACCGTCTGCTAGTTTCATCAACCTTCAACACCTTCGTGAAATTGGATTTCATTCACCGTCAACACTTTCGTGAAATTGGTTTTCATTAACCGTTTTCAAACACCATCAACACTACTCTACAACATCAGAGGTTTCTAGGGTTTCAATCAATCTATCAGTTCAGTGAAGAATCAGGGTTTTAAATCAATTTGAAGAATCAGGGTTTCAAAATATATAGGATGTAACTGGGTTTCATCTGATTCCTGCAGAAACTGGTTTTCATCTAGCTTTGAAGATAGGATATAATTGAGTTTCATCCATATTTAAAAATATGATTTAACTGGTTTTGTGCCAAATTGTTGCAGGAAGCAGTAGCATAACTACTTATGCAGATAACCTAAACAATGCATAACAGGTCATTCAGTTAATTTTGGATCTGCATAAGATGTTATGCAGTTAAACAATAAGTGACGCATTGAAGGCGTAAAAAACCTTTTATATGCATAACTACTTATGCAGATAACCTAAACAATGCATAACTTGTCATGCTGTCAATGTTGGATCTGCATAAGATGTTATGCATTAAAACAATAAGTGACGCAGGGAAAGCGTAAAAAAAATTTATATGCATAACTACTTATGCAGATAACCTAAACAATGCATAACTTGTCATGCTGTCAATGTTGGATCTGCATAAGATGTTATGCATTAAAACAATAAGTGACGCAGGGAAGGCGTAAAAAAAAAATTATATGCATAACTACTTATGCAGATAACCTAAACAATGCATAACTTGTCATGCTATCAATGTTGGATCTGCATAAGATGTTATGCAGTAAAACAATAAGTGACGCATGGAAGGCGTAAAAAAAAATTTATATGCATAACTACTTATGCAGATAACCTAAACAATGCATAACTTGTCATGCTGTCAATGTTGGATCTGCATAAGATGTTATGCATTAAAACAATAAGTGACGCAGGGAAGGCGTAAAAAAAAAATTATATGCATAACTACTTATGCAGATAACCTAAACAATGCATAACTTGTCATGCTATCAATGTTGGATCTGCATAAGATGTTATGCATTAAAACAATAAGTGACGCAGAGAATGCTTAACAAAAACAATAACACTTCTTATATGCATAACAAGTTATGCAGATACTCTAAACAATGCATAACAGGTCATGCAGTTATTTTTGGATCTGCATAAGATGTTATGCAGTTAAACAATGTTCGTATTTTATGCAGTTAAACAAGTTATGCATAAGATGTTTTGCTTTTACTGCATAACAAGTTATGCAGTTCAGCATAGTTGTTTTTACTGCAGAACAAGTTATGCAGTTCAGCATAGTTGTTTTTACTGCATAACAAGTTATGCATAATAAGTTACGCAGTTATGCATAGTTGCTTTTTCTGCATAACAAGTTATGCAAATAAGCTATGCAGTTCAGCATGTTTGATTTTACTGCATAAGCAGTTATGCATAATAAGCTACGCAGTTCAGCATCTTTGATTTTACTGCATAAGCAGTTATGCATAATAAGCTACGCAGTTCATCATGTTTGATTTTACTGCATAACAAGTTATGCATAATAAGCTACGCAGTTATTCATAGTTGCTTTTACTGCATAACCAGTTATGCATAATAAGCTACGCAGTTACGCATAGTTATTTTTACTGCATAACAAGTTATGCACATTATGTTTCCTGCGTAACATATGTTATTTAAAATAAAAAGAAAACTGAATTTTGAAAATTTTGGGTTTCGGCAGAATTTATACGCCGTTCGACGCTATTAGATGAAACTTCGATTCAACAAACTATTCAACAGTCATTAATCACCATGATTGATCAACCAGATCTGAAAAAGACACGAGCTCTGAAACTTTGATCGAATTCTGCAGGTGAGGAATAAACGAGCTCTGCCGGGACGGGGAGGTTTTGAAAAGAGAAATAAATTCTCTTTGAAAAGAAGAGTTTAGAAGGCTAGGGGTATTTTAGGTAAGACATATTTTTTTATTTTAATTTTCCTGGGCCAAATATCCAAATTGGCTATATAAACAATATATTTCTGATGTTTGGCTATATAAACAGTATCAAAAGCTAAGAATCTATTTCACCCAGAAATTTTGTGTTTTGATCTTTTTGACCAATTTTGTGAATTTACAATTAGTTCAACAAATTACAGATCCAACCAGATTGTTGATGAACTTCTTTTTCATTTATTCAACGGATTTCTTTTTTAAAAGAACATTGTTAACTTAAAAGATTAAGATGTCAGTGGGTTGATTCTTGAACTTTTTCCCTTATATAAAAATTGGGTGCACCGTGCACTAGCAAAGAGTCCTCGTAGAACCAAATGCAACTTATTTATCAAGATATCATTTTGTTACAGAGATAAAGAGATAGGAGAACAGCTCCTCGCAAACTTTAAGTAGCTTAAAAGGATAACTTTAACAGTGAGGCGAAAGGCCCCAATGAAGCTTTTCTTTCCAAACGTCACAATTTTTTTTGGACAACTTAAAGCACCAAAGATCTTTTGCTGCAAATTAACCTACAGACTCAGTGTGACAAGTCACTCTTGTTTAAGCCATTGAGTTTATATTAATATACTTAAAAATAAGATGGTAATGAGTGTCAAAAATAACCACATGGTTCCATAAATAAGAGACCTGAAACTAGCAATAGTTATGTAGACAGATACAAGCAGCAGGGTGTACCATCTGACAGTTTGAGAATAATTAGAGACATGGCAAACACTTTGGTTGAGAAATCTTCCGGAATCATCTGAAAATATGTGGAAAATCAAATATTGCACTGCCAACATACTTTATAGAAAACCCGAATATGCAGGTCTTAAAACTAGGATTTCTTGATCGTGAAAATGATGGAAAAGGAGGAGAAGTCTTGATGTTGGACTTTTGGGTAGGTGATAAAATTTTGGGTCAAGCACATTGGCAAAAGTCCAATAGGCAGGAAATGCTAATTTCATGGTTGGGCAATCTCAAGGCCCAAAGACAACACCCAGGCATCAAAAATATAGTTTTACCTTTTTTGGTCTATAAATTGGAAAATTTCTTGTTTGGTCCTAAGCCCATAATTTATAGTTTTATCCTTATCTTAGGGTCCATAGTTCTTTGAAACATGGAAATGACTAATATACCCTACTGTTTAAATACGTGTGAAATAACATACTTCTACCATATCTGGAGGTCCAAATTTAATTAAAATATGGAAATGACAATAAATTTGAGTACATATCTGCTAAACTGTTTATACCAAATCGGGATTTTATTTTATCTGGAGGTCCAAATTTAATTAAAACATGAAAATGACCACAAATTTGAGTACATATCTGCTACACTGTTTACAAATTTGAGTATATATCTGCTACACCAATTACATTTGAATACATATCTGCTACACTGTTTACAAATTTGAGTATATATTTGCAATACTGATTACAAATTTGAGTACATCTGTGCTACACAGTTTACAAAATTTTGAGTACATATCTGCTACACCACTTACAGATCTGAGTATATATCTGCAGCACTGCTTACATATAGAGTATGTATCCGTTGGACATAGTGAACCTGTAAATGTGATCAGAATATAACAATGTTAAAACACAGCAACAAAGCTACCATCTATTTCAATATTTCGACTACATACTCATGGATCAAACCAAAATAAAAGTGGCAAAACTATGAATATAACATAATCAAAAGAAGTTTCTATCAGTACGTCATATACGTACTGCGGATTCATAAACTAAAAACTCAATTGCATGTCGATGAATCCATGAATATAACCGATTCAAAGCACATATTTCAGTATTTCACATACGTACTCATGGATCAAATCAAAAAAAATGGCAAAACTCTGAATAAAACAGAATCAGAAGAAGTTTATATCATTTTGACATATACGTACTGCGGATTCATGAACTAAAAACTGAACTGCATGTCAAAAAAATGACAAAATTCAATTGCATGACAAGAATAGGTGACGGATCTATGAAAAATAAGAGGATCGAAACAGATATTACAGTATTTCGTATATGTACTGACGGATAAGACTAAAAAAGGAGACAAAACACAGCCAAATAGCACTTCTTATCAGTATGCGATATATGTACTGAAGATTCATGAACTACAAATCAACTGCATGACAAGAATAGGTAACGGATCTATGAAAAATAAGAGGATCGAAACAGATATTACAGTATTTCGTATATGTACTGACGGATAAGACTAAAAAAGGTGACAAAACTTCAGTATTATACATATATACTCATGGATCGAACCAAAAAAAAAGTGAAAAACTTCGAATAAAACAAAATCAGAAGAATTTTATATCAGTACGCCATATATGTACTGTCAATTCATACACAAAAAAAAATTGTAGCAAACATAAAAAACGTCATGAAAATCGATTTGATCATCATAATACAATAAAAAAACGAACAAAATAATTAAACAAGATGATTAGAAAACATACCTGTAAAGTGGAAACACAAAACAATATTCTCGTTGTAAATCATAACGATGCACCTTCTTCTTCTTCAAAGTATACTAGGTTTTTGTCAGTACGGGATATACGTATTGTTGGTTCATACACAAAAACAAATTGAAACAAATCTAAAACCAACAAAAATGGAACTGGTATAATCAAATCTAATAAAGAAATGAACAAACAATGTGATTATTCATCTAGATCTAATAAACTAATCAACAAATTAGACACAGAGATCAAAAAGGTAATCAAATACAACCACGATTAGATCGTGAAAACCCTAATATAAACATTACAACAGAGAAATCTTCATCTGATTTGGTAGAAACGAGAAAGATTGAAGAAGACCAAATCCGATCGCAGTAGCAGTGAGAGGAAAGAGAAAAAGAAAACGAATATGAAATGTGAAATGTTCTTCTCGTGCTTATAGATCTCTTAAATAGGAAAGGTTATTTTTGGTATTTTTATATTTCACATGCCTAAATCCGCACGTGTTACAGGACCTGGAATAAAAAAAATTCGTCCATTTTTCTGTTTTCTTTTAATTATGGACCTCCGATTACTACGTTTTAGTGGGTGGACCTGCCACTATCTAATACCACTATATTAGTACCTATAGGTAATTCCTACCTATAAATTATGGTGGTAATTTGGTGTCCTTTCTACACTAAAACAAATTAAATGTGAGAGATAAGCGTGAGATATCACCGCATAAATTTGGTTTTTCATTTTGAAAGACTTAATTAGCATAATTCATATGGATAACAATTGAGAAGCTGATGATAATTTTGGAAAATGTGGTGGTGGAGATTTGGAACGGAAAGTAATGCTTTTTGGAGAAAGATAATTGTGGAAAAATTTGGAGATCATCAACCGATTAGGAAACTTATAAACCGAAAGGACCAAAGGGATGTAGTTTGTGGCACAATATTTATAATGAGCTAGAGGATTTCAACAAACGTGTGAAATTTAAGATCGGTGCGGGAAATGAAATTAGATTTTGAGAAGATTTGTGGATTGGAGATGTCGCCTTATGCATTAGATTTCCATTGGATTTTGAAGCTTCAAGAACCAAAGGGAAAGTGGTGGCCAGGTTATATGAGATTTCGAGTAACGGCGTCAAATGGAAGTTCATGCATCGAAGTAGATATTATCAATCCATAATGAGAGAAATTGCTTCCATAAACTCATTACTAGAAGTGGTGAATATTCAAGAAGGGGTCGTAGACTCAAGATTGTGGATGGTGGATAAAGACAATACGGTTGATGCTTATATGGTTAAGTACGAGTTTGATTCTCTTTGTGATCAAGGCAATATTAGCTTCCCAAGTAAGATTATTTGGAGTCGACATTATCCGTACAAAGTAAAAAAAACAATCTATGGCTTTTATACCATGAAAGGTTAATGACGACGGACAAACCTTTTAGAAGGGGTATGGATGTAGATAGGGTGTGCCGGTTTTGTGAAGAAGAAGAAGATGAAACAAGTGCCCATTTATTTTATGATTATTGGCGAACAAAGATAATTTGGCATTATTTTTCCGAAGGATGCAACTTCAATTGGAGCTACGATAGTAATATTTCGGCAACTATAAAAACTTAGAGTCATGATTGGGGTGATGAAAGACTTAACGTATATGAAACAACTTACCGGTTGCAATATGGTGCTGCATTTGGAAAGAAAGGAATTCTAGAACTTTCAATCACAAAAAAAGAATTTAGACAGTCTAATTCGAAATATTAAGATTCAAGCTTATTTTTGGGCAGAGTCAAACACTAAAATGTTGAACTTGACGGCTAACATGGTGATAGTTTTATGGGATTCGTACTTCTACCAGCCGCTTTGAGTTGGAAATGAGTCGTTTGGTGTTTGCTTTTTATTTTTCTCACTTGGCTCTTTGTTCTTTTTCCTTTTCTTTGGGTGATCGATTCCAAAAATCGGTCTCCTTTTCTTTTTATCGGTTGTATTTATTGGGTTGAGGTACCCCCTTAAGTACCTTTTTTTTCCAATAAATCCTTTCCTATTGACCGATCAGAAAAAAAAATTTTGAGAAGCTGATGATGTTGGGTCGTTCATCAAGATGATGGATTGAACCAGAGACATTCATGTCTTGAATGGTGATGACATGGCAGTGATATTACATCTTAATGGATCAAGTTAAAAACATGAATACAAGGAACATATTAATTGAACTAAATATGATAATCATCTTTTTGCGCCAAGAATAGCTCAACAAACACTTTCTTTAATTTTTTTGGTTTAGTCCGGAGTTTTACAGATTGATCTTTCAAATTTAAGTACTCTCTTGCAGTACATATGTTAAAGGTCAATTTTTTTAATTGAGGATTCGTCCATCGCGACTCTCCACTTTTACTCAAAACCCAGCAAATCGTTTTTACCCATCAACAATGGGTTGTTGACAAATAAATTGAGGACATTAGATGGATAACCGGAAGTGGTCATAGTATCTTAATGTGGAAGGATGTTCTGTTGAAGACGCATCCTTAGGGCAAGGGCTATGGGTAGTCTCTATATGGGCGACTAACTCTTTCATATGAAAGAGAGTTTGCTCAAATGAGCGAATGAACCCACTATGGGAAAATCTGAAAAGAAGCACAACACAAGAGATAGTCCCCTGTGTAGTAAAAAAAATCGAAGTAGATGGGGACTGTCCCACGTCCAAAAAAAAGAAGAAGAAAAATCTACCTAGACGACGGACAGTCCCTCGTCCGAAAAAAAAATCATGATTGTGAAGTTAGATTGAAGAGAGGTAAATTCAGTCTACGATCTACAGCCTCTCCAACTTTTTATTATTGTTTGTGAAAGTGTTAAGGCTACAAAAAACATTTAAAGTTAGCTTATCTCATTAGTTATGATGGACCTTTTAGCAAGAACCCTGTTAAAGCACCATCCGGTCAAACTCACAAGTTTGGTAAATGTCAACATTGTTGTCAATTTTAGTCGATAAAAATTACATCTTGATTTATAGTCCACTAAAGTCAGTCTCGGACTAGGAGTAAGCATGGTAGTTGAGTATCAGAATCCACCAATCGACTTTGAAGAATGAAGACTCAAGACGCGACAACAAAAACTTCATCAAATGCATCTGAAGTCTCACCATCCTAATTATCATTTTATCTACCATTCTATCTACTGAGACATGTCGTGTGACTTTAGTATAATGGTGAACTTCGCAGTGAAGATTGCAAACTATAAGGAGTAGTCAAGTTAGTTCTTAAAGTTCACCAACTGTTTTACCAGTTCACGAGCTTGAACTTGTAAATATAAAGACTTGATTTTTTATATATCAATTAATTCATGTGCATGAACTGACTTTGTCAGCTTGCGAACTGGTTTATTTTTTTAAATATTAGATACTATTTATTTCAGCATGCACAAACTGAGACGAACCGATTTCCTCGATTTGCGAACTGGTTTATTTTTGATGTTTCCTATACACTTTTTATTTTCAAGTACACAAAATGTTTTTCACAGTCCGCAAATTTTTCAATATAAAAACTCCAAAGTTACTAGAAGACTTTTTAGTTCACAAGATGTGACGAACGGGAAAGTTACGCCAAAAGCGTCAAGGCGCGCAAGCCATATCTCCCTTTGATAGTGACCGAGACTTAAAGATTCGCTTCTAGCTTTGCAAATGCACTTACATTTGCCCTTGCAAGCATGTTTGGAAAGCATGATGCATCTTTCACACCTTTCCAACTTACCTTGTTCTAGGAAGGGTAATAAAGCATAATAGGCTAATACCGATACATTCTTGCATGCAACACTGGTCCACGCATGAGGCATGCAATGGCCTATTTACGAGTTCAAGGCGTTCCTCATGCCTTGACAAGACTCGAAAGCCAGTGATACATGCAAGACTGCATCGACATTAGCCTTAACCTTTCCACAACAAGGGTAAGCTGGAATGGTGTGAAAGTTGCAGAGCATGCTTGCAAAGGAAAATGGACGTGCATTTGGGAAGCTAGAAGAAAAGGTTTAAGGTCTGGTCACTATCATCAGAATAGCGCATTAAGGAGTTACGGCTTGCACGTCTTGGCATGTTAGGCTTAATTTCTCGGTCCCTCACGCAAAATGTTTTCCCAGTTTACGAACTGATTTGCTCTTCTAACTATTTAAGCTTGTTGGTTCCGAACTAATTAACCGTGGCTCTCTTACAAACCATATGGTGTACTCTGATTGCATACATCTTCTTTGTAATTCAAAGAAAACTTCCCACATGTTTTCATGCATAATATATACAAAGAAGTTTAACTTGCATGAATACAAAAGCTATACGTAAACAAGGAAACTAGATTATGGACCTGCTTTGTTTTTCATTGTTCATCAATATAAATAAAATACTTACTGCACACTAGAATCTTAATCTCGCACTGAGTCGTCCTCAAAAAACATATGTTTTCTCTCACGAAGTCCGGTCAGACTATCTTTACCTGATAGTTCTTGTTCTTATTGATCTTCTAAGTTCTCGAAATTTTAGATCAGGAACTTGATAGATATAAATCAAAAAATTCTCTTAGTCTCAGACTTTGTGATTCCGAAAAATAGATATCTAAATCACTTCTGGTTTGATTTTCTTGGATTTTCTTTTTGTGAGATAGAATTGATTATGCATCTCTATAAATTTTGAAAACAATAAGTTCAACCTAATCTTGAGTTTGCTTGATATCTTGTTTTCTTGAAGATTCCTCATAAACATATAGATTTTCATACCTTGATTTAATATCTTTCTGAAGGAAATCTAGAGCTCCACATGGGTCGGTCGGTTTGGGTTTCACTTAAAACCACCTACCAACCAGCTAGTATATTACAATTTAAAACCAAAATCGTCGCCCTTTCCCAGTTTGGGTTTAAACCCGCCCCACTACATGTCGGTTGGTTTTGGGTTTAAACTCGCGTTAACCCGGTTCACATGTAATGCTTATATTTCAACATTTCCTCTCAGTTTTTCACCCTAATATTTATCTATGTTTTGTACCTGACATATACATTCAACGATTATTCATACACCCCTACACATGTTTTAACGTTTAAACATACTTCTTTAAATTTTTAATTACTTAAACAAGCCAAACCACAACCATAACTCTTCAAAGTTCAATACTAACAACAATACTTCCAATAAAAACAAGTTAAACAACACTATCGGTTTTTACGGGTGGGTTCAACAAGTTTTTGCATCTAACCATTAACTAATCCATCTATATCGGATTTTTAGATTCATAACCATATACCAACTCACTATGAACGGTTTGGTTTATAAACCGGTCCATCTAGCGGCTCTTAAGATGCTAGCTTGTTAAGTTGTCTCGTGCGACCGTGCTGAACAACCAAAACAAAACAACAACAAAAAATGCAAAGAAAGCGGATATTAATGCAGTATTACTTATAAGGATTCCATTCATGCTTTTATAATGGGAAACTTCCTTGGGCTTTTTGGGCCAGATGGAATAGCATTTGTAGGTCCTTACTCCTCGGACCAGATTCGGCTTCATTTAGTTTAAGCACGGTACATAGAAATCAATTTTTTTGTCGACTCTTCAGCAAAGAAAGGTGTGAAATTTCATGCCGAACTGTTCATATACACTTACAGGAAGCTTTTGTGAAGAACAGTTCGGCTAAAAACGCAACTCAATTTTGAGCCGAACCCAACACTGTAACCATCATTTAATCGATGAAAAACAGCAAATAGGAGATTGGTTTTGTAAAACTTACTTTCTTATCCTCATTTCCGGAGTTGGAGATGCAGTTGATTCAATTTCTGGTTCAATTGGTGGTTGATTTTCAGTTTCTACACCTTCATCTTCAATTGGTTCTTCTTCTTCAATTGATGGATTAGAAGACGATTTGGTTTGCCCAGTCCCTGCTTTTCTTTGTACGAGTCATTATGTGTTTGAGTTTAATCGACGATCAAATTTTTACGAATCGACAATTAATCATGATGATGAATTTTTTTTTCGCAAGAGGGGGAAGAGTTCGGCTAGAGGAGGAGGAAGAAGAGATGTTAAGAGAAACTAATTTTGATTTTTAGAAAACTGATTTTAGATTTTTGTATTAAGGGTATATAGGTAATTGAACTACCCATAGGATACCCCTTATAAGGTCATCCAAGATGGGACTATTGTTTTGTATGCCTAGAAAGATTTAGGTATGCCCAAAATCAGGTTTCTTCCACAGGGAGAAATCAGATTGAGGTATGAGTGTCTGGGCCAAGTTTCTTTCAAGATGAGGTAAACTTTTCTGTCTGTGTCTGATGCCTTGGGCGTCCTTCTGTTGTAGACTGTAGTTTCTTTCGTTTTGTAATGAAGAATTTGTTTTGTTGAGCAGCAACAGAATAAACCACTTTTCATTTAGAAAACTGAAAGTTGTGCACAATTGTATTGTTTTATATGGATTGGTACCCACCTTTAGCAATCATGTCATGAAAATAAATTGAGCTTGATTTTTCCAGCAGTTGGATTCTGGTAACATCTGGTTGACTACTTTCAAAGCTGTATTGTCTCTACATATGTGCATACAAAGTGTCCTTGGTGACAGGGATTATGAGCAGGAAGTGCAATATAAGGATTTTCACCAGAAATCAAAATGAAATGTGGGATTGACATTGTACAAAGAAGAGTCCCGGATAATATTTAGAGATATTAATGAAACATGGAAAATTCTGTAAATAGAGGCAAATTAACTTACACATCTACTGCTTATCATCCATTTAAACTACGTTCAAAAAACAGATTACACTATAAGGTGTACCAAGTGTACTAGTTCCAAAGAGCTTTTGGGAGTGGTAGAACACTTGATTGCAGCCATTAATTTTTGGATCAACGAGTCAGGGAGTAGAATTACACAGATGGGAAGAACTTGTTAAGATTAAAAGGCAGGGAGTAGAATTCCTCACTTCTAGTGTCGCCCTTAAACGATCGGAACTTGGCCCACCAATGCATACCTCTGTCTTTCCTAATTGAGTTGTCCTTTCTGTGCATGGTAACGTCTAGAAAAAATGCAACAAGTCCAGCGACAAAAGCTTCAGATTGGAAAGGGACATTGATCATATCATTGAACTGCAGAGACAAGATCAGGAGTTATAACTTGAGTCAGGTTGGGCAATTCATAGCATCTGGTGATTTAACAACTGCACTGAAGGAAATTAGAGGTTAAGCTCTAGAGTATTTACCCATCTTGCACTTGTATGAACAGGACCATAACCCTTGACCACAGTGTACTCATTAAAGTACTGTGGTACCGATAGACCTAAGAAAAATGAGAAGCCTAAAATGAACTTTGTTCTAAAACTGTTTAGATTGCAGAACTGAAGGAAGCTGACACCCGCCGAACCTGTTAATTACAATAAAATAATAAGATCAACTAAAAATGGACATAAAACATAAAATATTAAATAAGATTAAAAGAAGAAAGAAATAGAGGAAGATAAGAGGATGAGCATAAGATAACAGATACTGTTGCTTGTACATACCAACATAAGCGAAGAATAAGCAATAAAAGGCAGCTATAATTGGAGCGGGGATGGATGCAAAGATTGATCCAAATTTTCCTGGATGGGCCATGAAATGTTTAGTTATATCTAACGTTGAATAATTTCAGAAACTGCACATATCAGGGTTAAATACTAACCTAGAACTGAAAAGAACAGCATGAAACCAGCTGAAATTTGCACAACTCTTCGACTACCAACACGAGTTAATGCTAGCAGACCAGTATTTTCACTGCAATTCAACAGCGCAATAATCAGTAGGAGATAACAATTATGTTTGCTTGGAATAAAAGGTCATCACCCTACGGTGTATGTATGTATATCAAATTTTTTTCTAGGAACTTACGGAGATACTGTGGATCCAGTTACAGTTCCAAACAACCCAGAGAGCAGAATTGCAATTCCCTGAAATCAGAACAAAGCAACTTTACATACTGAGGTTAAGAAAAAAGAAGCTGACTTGCCAAGTGGCCTACACAAATGCACAGAGGATACATCACAAGGCAAGCAAAGAAGTCCGGACTCCAGACTAGTTTTTATACAATCTATTTTCTTTTAGTTTTAATTTTATTATGTTTACACTAGTTGCAAATGGAAGAGATGGACAACAGTACAAGAGCTTGAGACTATATTTACCTGCCAACCAACACCGCGGCTGAGAATAGAAGGTGGCAAGGGAGTAGCACTTGCATATCTTGCCAGTGCAATGTAGACACCGGTAGACTGCGAAGATAACGACATACGATATCAGCCATAAAAAACATCAATCCGTCATTATGAACAATTGAAATGCAACTACTGGTGGACACGGGGTGCAGAAATAAATCTTGCTAGGAAAGTGCCTTATGAAAGAGCAATAATTAATAAGGCAAATGTGAAGGAAAAAAAAAGTATCGGCTGGTCTCGTAGTAAAGTATTGTCTGGTATAATGACGTTCTTTAAAATGAATCAAGTGAAAAGATGTCAGACCTCTACAAGAGCTACAAATGAAGCCATCATCATTGCGAAGACTTCTCCTGCGTCAAACGTAGGAGCACCCCATTGAAACGGATATGGAACTCTTATCCTGAGCATAAAGATGAACATGATTAGGATCAGTATAAAACTACAATGATAACGACCCAATAAAGAATGCCAAATCAAAAGCAGTCCACATTAGGCCCAATAACTTAATTTGATGAAATTCCAAAAGCCTTACCATGGAGCAGCGCCTACAAGTCCACCACGATCTGTACGACAACTAATTTGAGTTGCATGAGGCGAATTCTTATAGGCACCACCAACGGTTAGGAGGTGAGCATAAATCCATACGATAGCCACCGAAAATAGAACAGCAAACCGGTCAAAGACATCTTTCGCGTGTATTAGATGGGGTAAATACTGTTACAAGCATTAGCAGTAAATTCCATATCAGTTCATGATAGAAGACAATAATGTCAGCCTCTCAATCAGAAACAAACAGACGTACACACTAAAAAGTACCTGTGAGAATACTACTAACAATATTAGCTGAGGTAGTCCGATTTCTATACATTTTGCAACCTAGATATCCAGAGAAAGAAGCTTGTCAGAAAAGATGAAATTCATTCCAAAGCAACCGTTCTTAACTGCAACACAGTTGAGCAATGACGCTTCAACAAACAAAAGCTACATAAGTAACCATACTTAAGAGTGTTGACTGACACGTCTGGAGTTTTAGTTTATACAAAAAGCAATTTGCAAGATCTTACCCCAGGAAAACCCAGCTCATAAAGCCCGAATCCAGCTAGAGCCACCAAAGGAACGGCTGAGAGTGGACTTAGGAACCTGTTAGGCACAGGGGAAGACATATAATGCAGTCAGCCATGCAGCGTATGTTACAGAGATTTCAGTGACATCACAGGCCAAAATTAAGGTCTAACCACATTTTGGAAACCGACTCTTTTAGACCAAGGGTGAGGTAAGTCGTGAATCGAACTCATGGAAAGTGGTTAACCTATTGGAGTAGCTTATTAAACAGGGGGAGTTCAATTCAAAAGGCGACACTGAAGCAATTTCAAGTACCTATAGCACACAGGTTTTCCATGTCATATACTTAACAATTAACTTTAAAGAATATCAACTGATAGTAACAGATACAATGTTGTAGTTCCTAATTGTTCCCAAAACCGACCTAGTCACATTACGCCAAAGACCACTAAAGCCAAGTACAATCTGAAGAGTTGAAGCGACGATTAAGGCCCCTTGAATTCCTCGCATAGTCCGCTCAAATCTCTGCACAAGAGGCCACGGTTAAAATCCAAACAGACTACAAAGTACACGTAATCTGAGGAAGTAAGATTCAGAGCAAGACCTCGTGAGGATCCACAATAGAGTTGTATCGACCAGCTAAAATTATTGAAATTGTAGGTGCCACAAACGTATAAGAGCCTCCAATTACAGCAGGTAACCGAGTTCCAAACATTGTTTGGGCCAAAGTGTTCAAACCAGCAACAAATAGTAATGTCTGGATGACCTTTGCTTTCTCCTCCTGAAAATAACAAACCCGACTTACATTAAAAGGAAGATAACACCATGACTGCAAACAAGGACAATCGACAGACATAGACCGATAAACACCATTTCTATGGTTTCACAACTTTCTTTCCAAGTCTTACATTATCTCCTCCCATCTGGGGTACAAGTGCAGTAGGGATGATGACAGTGGTACCAAGCATAACTAAGTAGTGCTGGAAACCCAGAAGTATAGCCTCCGCTGCATTTAACCAATACAACTAAATGATTTAGAAACTGTAAGTCATAACTATATCAATTGAAAACAAATACAAATCAAGAAACAATTAAAAACAGCACTAGATTCCCAAATAAGATGCATATAAACAGACAAAAAATGGTATGCTTCAAATTTTACAGACTCCATAACATTAGCAGTGAAAAAACAACAAAATTTCACCCATCTGTGACTAAAGTTACAAGCAAAAGGTGGAGAGAACAAGAAGAAATAAGATTACAGTAAGAAACAGACATAGATAAGATTTCTCTACCACCCATGATAGCAAAACATAAGGAACCATCTAACCCGAAAACTCTAGATCGGGTGAATCTAAGCAAAAAATATAATACCATGTAGAACTGAAAGGAGCTTAAAAATGAGTTCCAAATGATTACCAGATAAAGAACAAGTAGTTTTTTACCCAGTTTAGTGCACATTTATCTATACACAAATATGAGAAAAATGTTAAGAAAATCACTCACGCCATGGAGGAGGACTAGTTATACAGTAGGCAATGTTAGGTAGTTGTTCTTTTGATGGATGTGGCTGTAACTCATCTTGTTTAGGTGCTGGAGCTGCTCCTCCTGCCATGATTTTCCTTCTTTACCACCTTTTCTTTCTTATCCTTATTAGTTTACAAAAACAAAAACCCAAAAAATTAATTTCAACTAATTAATCTTCACAACAACAACACTCAAATGAACCCCAACCAAAACCCCAGAATCCCAAAATCACTTGAGAAAAAGTAACACAAACCCAGAAATCAAAACAGGGTTTTTTTCTTTCTTTTTTACAAGGTTACTGACACTTTGAGAGTGATAAATAAAAAGAAGTTAGAAATGTTTTACAACTAAAACCCACTTGACAGGATTTTAATTAAATAAGAAGAGAAGAGAAACAGAAGAAGAAGAAGAAACCAAAATACCTCTCTATATATCTCTGACACCTAAAGGAATCTCTTAATAGTTTTTTAATTATCTTCCTCCTTCACTATAATCTTTCTTTCATTCTCTACTCTACTCTCTATTCTTCACTGTTTGTTTTGCTTTTCTTTTTGTGTAAAGCTTAAAAATAGAGTAAACAAACAGTGTTGCTGCTGCTACCCACTCTATAAAATGACCAGAAAGATTGACGTAGTAGTTCTTTCACACTCATCACACGAAATACATTGAGATAGATAGAGAGACAGAGAGGAGAAGTTTGGCGTTTCTCACACCTTTTCTCTCTCTCTCTTTCTAGATGTGTACAGTAAACAAGTTTGGTGTTTGCGTTATACAGCAAGGTAAGGTTTGTTACTGTACGAACTGTGAAAAAGAAACCAAGAAAGGGAAAAGCTTTAAGCCTAGAAAAAAGAAGAAGCAACCGACGTTTTTTATATTTTCTTCACTCCCTTTTGGACTAATCAAAATCAAAATAATTTTATACCGGAAAATAGTGTTAGGACTTTGAAATTGAATACCACCAAAAATACATTAAAACAAATAAGTTAAACTGAATACTGAACTTGGTTTGACTGTTTAGTCCTTTTCTTCTGCTGCTGCTCCTTGGACAAATGCTTTTCAGTTTTGGAAGTGAGTTTTCCTTTCTTGTTTTGACCATAGAAAAATACACGACCTCTATTTTCTGTTGTATCATTATACAGTCGGTCAGCATGGTGAAAACGCCAAAATGCTCAAGCTAAATTTTGTTTCAAAAAATATTAGACAAAGAAACAAACATTGTCACACAGAAAAAAGCGACCTTGAAAATCCTTTCTATATTAAATGTATTTTAAAAAATTTATGTGGTTAATGATATCGGCGTATTGTTAGAGTATTTTATAAGACAAACCTTGATACTATTTGCAAAAAAAAAATTCCGTTGTTTGCTTAGCATTTAGATGAGTTTGAAATTTGGGTGAATTTTAGAGAAAAAGTTAACCATGTTCTGTTCTGGAAATAACAATTGGACGATAGGTAAATTAACCAAGTAACCAACAATTGGACCAGATGGTTTCCGAACTAGTTTCTTCAAACTAAATTTAAAAACAGTAGGTGAATAAGTAGTATCTGTCATTCAACATTTCTTTGAATCAGGTGTTCTTCATCTTGAATTCAATAAAACTTTTCTATTCCTTATTTTTAAAAGCAGAAATCCTACAGACCCTAGTGGTTTTAGGCCAATTGGCCTTTGTAATACTATGTATAAAATAATAGCAAAAAATTTAGCCAATAGGATGAACCCTTTGTTTAACTCTATAATCTCACCTTTCCAGGCTGCATTTCTCTCTCAAAGGCAAATCTCTGACAATATTATTATTGCTCGAGAGATAATTCACTCCTTTGAAAAAAAGAAAGTGAAACATGTTGGAACGGGAATCAAAATCGATATGTCTAAGGCTTTTGATATAGTAGATTGGGATTTCTTGATTACGCAATGAAGGCATTTGGGTTTGACAACAGATTTTGCAAACTTATCCATCAATGCATATCAACCTCTTCCATAGCAGTTTTGCTCAATGGTTGCTCAGGGAGGTATTTCAATCCAACTTGGGGGCTTAGACAAGGGGACCCTCTTCCCCCTTATTTGTTCATCATCTGCATGGAGATTTTCTCCAGAATGCTTTTAACTAGTGAAGAAGATAGACTAATAAATGGAATCAAAATTACCCCTAAAAATAACCCTATTTCTGACCCTTTTTTTTGTTGATGACTGCCTCCTATTCATCAGAGCTGATCTCAGAGAATGTCATAACATTCTTCCTCTGATTGAATCCTTTGGCAAAGCTTCAGAGCAGTTAATAAACTTTGATAAATCATGGGTCTTTTTTTAACAAAAAAAGTTCAACCAAAACATCAGAGAATGATTAGCAAAGTACTGGAAAAAAAAAAACCTCAAGACTCTTACCTAGGAACTCCACTTTTTATTAGCAAAGTAAAAATAAAACTCTTTTAAGGACTGGTTGAAAAGATAGAACACAAAATACAAGGATCGATGGGAAAAATCCTAGCTCAAGCTAGTAAAATGGTACTTAATGAGGCAACTCTGGCAAACATGGCTAGCTATCAAATGAGCTGCTTTATATTACCAAAGAAAAATACAAACAAAATAGGTGCTTTGCAAAGAGATTTCTGGTGGAGTAAGGAAACTGATTACAAGGGATATCATCCTAAATCTTACTCTTGTCTTTGTAAACCTAGAAATAAAGGTGGGCTAGGATTCAGAAATGCACACATATTTTACTTAGCAATGATAACTAAATTAGTCTGGAGACTGTTAACTGAGCCAGAAGCCCTATGGGTGTCCCAATTAAAGCCTAGATACTTTAGAAACTCTTCAGTTTTTAAGGCTAAAACTCCAACAACCAGCTCTTGGATTTGGAAATGCATAAGTAGGGGTATCCAACTAGTTGAACAAAACAGTATATGGGAAATAGGTAATGGTACCAACATTTGGGATGATAAGATGGATACCCAATATGGAAAATAACCTTAGTAGTCTTAGGATACCTACTAATACTCACTTAACACTTGTGAAGGATCTGATTGATCCAAACACTAAAAAGTGGAACTCTCCCTTAATTTATGAAATGTTTCCTGAACATATTGCTAGGGAAACCAACAATACTAGAAAAGCCAGGGACAAACCAGATACTCTCAGATGGCTCCTTACAAATTCTGGTATTTTTACTGCGAAGTCCATGTATAACAAACTTACTGAAAGAACTGTGAATCACTATAATTTAGGACAGCCAGATTCCTTTTGGAACAACTTATGGAATCTAAATGTGTCTTAAAGAATTAAAAAATTTGTATGGAAGTGTTTACATAATGCTATTTCTACAAATCAGGAACTTTCAAAGTTTATGGAGGATGTTCATCCTAACTGCTCTCTTGGATGTAATGAAGTTGAATCCTTTGAACATCTTTTGCTTTTTTGTCCATTTGCCAAGTCAGTCTGGGATGCAGAGCCATTTCCTGTAGAGCTTCACTTTGACAGATCCATAACTTTCTTGGATATTTATAAAGAATGGATAGGGAAAAAAGACCCAACTATACCCATAGAAATATTCTTGACAAAATCCTGGTTCATATGGAAGGAAAGATGTAACAGAGTCTTTGGAAAAAAAAACAGCAAACTAGTGCTCAATTAGGCTTAGAAATAGAGAGACTTTTAGATTTCTGGTATAAGGATAACATCTCACTGAGAAAAATAACAACAGATAGATATGAGGTTCCTAAATGGATTCCTCCTAGGAGAACACAGCTGAAACTAAACATAGATGCAGCTTGGCTTTCTATGGATATGCCTGCAGGTTTCTCTTTAATTCTTAAGAATGATGCAGGAGACTTTGAACAAGGCAGAGCAGGACCATTCACAGCTTCTACCCCTGAAGAAGCGGAAGCCTTAGGACCATTGCAGGGAGCTAAATGGGCAGTAGAAAGAGGAATGTCCAACTTTACAGTGGAAGGAGATTGCAAAAACCTTTTTGATTATCTGAATGGGAAAGCTTCTCAAATTGCATGACAGAACAAGACTATAATGGATGAAGTAAAAAGACAGCTTAATCTCTGTCAA
This sequence comes from Papaver somniferum, assembly GCF_003573695.1. Classification (NCBI taxonomy): domain Eukaryota; kingdom Viridiplantae; phylum Streptophyta; class Magnoliopsida; order Ranunculales; family Papaveraceae; genus Papaver; species Papaver somniferum. The sequence goes on along the minus strand of NC_039367.1, from coordinate 14,288,519 downwards.
AAAAAATTGGGTTTTATTTATATACCAAGAACAGCAAACAATGTCGTTGATATATTGGCTAAGGAAGCCAAATCTTTTAGGAATATTCTTCATTGGAGGAATGAACCTCCATCTTGTATTAAGTTTGCTTTAAAGTACATAAATCAAATGTTAGGGTTGAGTCTAATAGCCAAACATTCGATGGCTCTACTCATCTTGATGTAAGGGTTGCTAACTCCCTAAGTTAGTCTTTTGAATGCATTTTAACTTATAAAAAAAAAAGTCTTTAATTTCAAGCAAATTGGGGTAAGTTAGAAATGAACCTAGTGTCATAGTCATGAAATCCAGAAACATAAAAAGAAAAAAATGACAAAAGATAAACATGCTTCAAAATTATGTTTAGTAAGGCTAAGTGTAGTGGAGAGATTTGAGGTAATGATAATGACATAAAGTAGTGGCCAAAGCCTGGAAAATTTATAATCCCATTTCTCTCTGCTCGAAAGCACGTACGGTGGGAGGGGATTTCAAAATAGGAGGATTCACTCACCAGAAAAAAGAGAAAAACGAGGATTCATTGCTCGCTTACTCTTTTATTATAATAAAAAAACTAATAAAATATATTAATATCTGATTTTGGGCCCACCTTCAGTGTTTTATATAAATAAAACACTCTTGGACGACGAAGCAATCTTCGCCCATATCCTAATTACCTCCCTCACCACTAGACTAAGACCTTACTCATAAGTGACGTGGCGAACTGTACAGATACCCCCTTACCTCCTCCACTAGACTCAGCCTAAATTGTCAAGTGGAAATGTTGGTGACATGATTAATAACGAAAGTAGACATGTTTTAAAAGTTATTTTTGATTGTAAGTTAATAATAATAATGTTTTTGGAGTAACAATTAGGTTAAAGCAAGAGATAGAGAAGGAGAAGAACTTCTTATTGGTAAAGAGGCATTAGATATTATATACATATAATGTTCTTTATATACAGGAAAGGGAAAACCTAGTCATCTAATGGACCGTACATCCATGTGCCATAGGTCCTATAACACTCCCCCTTGTGCGGTTCAATAACAAAGCTTTATACATAGTGCTTCACATATAATGCTTTGAATGTAGTTCTTCAAATGTCATTCTCTCCTTGATGACTTGGGTCGTAATTAATTGCCTCATTAAAACTTTGACAAGAAAAACCCCAGTGGGACAAAATCTTGGTACAACTCTTCACATGTAGTACTTCACATGTTATCTCGTATTTTACATGTTGTACGATCTTCAAGGACCGGCTAGTCTAAGTTAATCGCCTCGTTAAAACTTCGCAAGAAAACCTAGAGGGACAAAACCTGAACTAAAGAAAAGGAGTACAATATTAAGAAAACTTAGAACATAGTTGAACTTGAATATGTTGCATCATTAAAACCTTGACGAATGGAAAAGAGTACAACATGACAGATGCAAGTAAAGGTGATCCGTTGCAGATGATCACTTTGCTCCGTTGATGTTCACTAGTTGCTTCACAACTCTTAAAGAAGAAAATGCTCGTGGGAAAGACAATAGTCTTACCTGGGAAATTACATTCCCGATATTTGTTGTTGTCTCATTAAAAACTTTTTCGAATATTAAAACCATGTGGGAAAAAGCAACCTCGGTGAAGGAAAATAGTTCAACTCACCATTAGGTGCTCCCCACATGAGGTCACACAATTTTCAAGTCTAATGCAGTCAAAAGGAGTTTATCGCACTTTACTTTGGTAACTTGAATGTTTATAAGACCCTGTTGTTGGTTCTAGAAGTTACGTTGCTTAATATACTATCACGTTTCATTTCTTTGATTCAAATATTTTCAGTAATATCAAAGCGATCTTCATGTCTTCAGCGTTCAACATACTTGATGTTTTTAGTGTTGTCTCGCTAAAAACCTTGTCGAGTAACAAAACCCGTTGGGAAAAACTATTCTCGATCGAAGGAAAAAAAAAAGTACAACACATCTTCAATTTTGAAGTAAAATATGTCGACATCATATTCTTAGATCCTCCCCCTGATGTCGGCATCTCCCCCTGGTTACTTTCAGAGTTGTTCCAGACGGTTTCGTTAGTCATGTACTTTTCAAAACTGAATATAAGTAATGACTTAGAAAATAGTCTACCATATCTCCCCCTGATTAGTTTTGTCGGAGAAGAGATTATTGTTCCTTCATCATCAACAACCTTTGGATTGCAGTTCCTTTAGCATTCCTTTTTATGTCTTTACAGGGATAAAACAAACCCATGTCAATGGTTACTTTTAAGTACATGATTATATCCACTATACCAGTCTAATGACGTTGCGTTGGCGCTGATCTATATCTAGCTAACAAGTTCCCTGAGGATGTAAAATTTAATCGAGTGTATTATTATGATAAGTACAACAATGCATCTATTGTACTTAGATATGGGAATTTCATCCCCAACACATCTTCGTCATCTTCCTTTAGACGAAATGGTCACTTACTTATATTTGAACTTTGACTAATCATGGGAGTGCTATCAGGATGCATGTATTTATTAAATTGCCTGACAACTTTAGACATATGCAAACTGGTGGAACAATATACCACAAGCTCAGTATTCGGTCGAGCTTTCCCCAGATTTTTCATCTAAAATTCGGGTTTCAAATAGCTTTTAAGGTCTCTTATTACATCAAGAGTACCCATCATGTCTGTACCATCGACATAGATAGCTACAATTCCGAATCAGGAACTTTCTTGTGAATACGAAAGGAAAAATAACTTACTTGTTTATCCCCTCCAAATCAAATAGCCACTTAGAAGGGTATACCACATCCATATGATTGATTTTATCTAATAAGTTAGTGTTCTGTCTAACTGTAAACATACTATGTGGTTTAGAGTCACTTGATTTGGGTAACAAAAGTCTATCAAGTAATTTTGTAAATATCTTCTATCTCTTGGTTCTTTCGAAGATATGTAACAACCACATACATATGTTTCATTTCAATTCCTTTTGAAATTACCAAGCTAACTAAGTAACGGAACACTATAAAGTTCATTACAAGAGAACAATTACAGGGCTCTGTGAGAAACCTCGCGCCACAAGACGAGTCTTTGTACTTTAAGACTGCTTTCTTCTCATTATACTTTGTGACAAATTAATCATGTATGCCCTATAGGCTTTACACTTGGTTGGTTACCATTACCACACCAAATACCTGTATATTTGTCAAAGAACCAAGTTCTACCCGGATTGTATAGGCCAATATGCTCTTCGTTGATATTAAGCAACAAGGAGCTTGGTTCGATCTCATCTTGCTATATTTCCTTAAGCAAGTGTATATGAAATTAATCATCAATATGCTCGCATGATCTTTCCATTTACTCGTGCGCATTCTCATAATCCCCTTAGGATGTCATTGTTCTCGGGAATCATTAAACTTCGGAGCATCCTCCAGTTTGATTCATGGACATATTCAGAAACAATCTTATGAGATGATTTCTGATGATATAAATAAGTTGTGCCTTCGTCACCTACTTACTGTGTAGGTGGAGATTGATCGAACCAAGTGGTCTCTCCAACTTATTTTATGGAGCCACGACCTCAACCACACTTCCACTAAGTGTAGTTGCAACACCTTAGTCTTTGGTGTATATCCCTTATTGAGGATTTGTAACCTTGCAGGTAGGTTTGCAGATGGTATGTGTGATCTCATCACTTTTGCGACACAATGGGTACACACCACGACGATTCCCGTCGTTCCCTTAGAAAATACTTTTTCTTATCTCCCCCTAACGACGGGAAGACTTTCTCATTAAAGTGATAACCCGCAAATTTAGCGGTAAGAGATCTCCTGCCAAAGGTTTTAAAATGCGGATAATTGTTGAGAGTAAATATCCAACGAAATTACTTAATCATTTTCTTGACCCATCATAGTACGATGTGGACTCTTAATGGCACATATATAGTGCAACCAAAAATGCGTAAGAACATGAATGTTAGGCTTATATCCAGTTACCAACTGGTACACAGAAAAGGTTGACTAATATTTGGATTCTAAAACGAATAAAGTAAAGATGCGTCAATATTTCATATTCCCCAAGCAGTTAAAGGTAGGTTTGTACGCATAACCATGCCTTAGAAACCATCCGTAACCTTTGATGATAGTCCTTGCGAGACTATGGGGTATATGATGCTCTACATTCAATAACCATCAAGTCCTTTTGATGTATACTCTCTAGCATTTACAAGGGGTGGTAATCCCTTGCATGTATAATATTTTCTAGTAGTTTTCCAAACACAACATTTCTTGGGAACTGTAACTGGTCCAAAGTGTGAAAACATCCACCAGAGCCATAATTCACTTTAATGGTCCGCATTCTGCTTGGATATTTTTCTAAATATCACCTTGTTTTCTTATTAATATAGATTATTTTTCATTTGCATCTTAGGATGATCTCGATCCTATTTTGCTGAATAATTTATATACTTTCTTACTTAAAAGCACAATGGGAATGGCGGGTTGTGCATCTAGTACTTTAGAAAACACTTATTGAGAGATATGCCGTCACTTCACATCATGTCAATCTTTTTCCCGTTGTGTTTTTCATTCAAATAAAGTGATGTACGTATGAGTCCTTTCAAAAGGATCATCATGTCACAACCAAAAATGGCTTTATGGTTATGCCAAAGTCCGTATGAGTCAATACCCAATATTTCATTGTCGGGGCCAATATGGATTCAATAATCCAAATACTATTGATTTACATTTCAGCAAGGTTCTTCTTGTCATTAAAATTGAAGTCTAAAGTATGACATTCTCATGGAAATTGGTTGCTACTATGGTACCTGCATTGCACTGCTTGTACCAATATCAGTAAGAAGATTCATTCCCAACTCTTTGGTGAGAGATAGAATTACATCTTAGCTTCATCCCATGTTCAATTGATACGTGTACTTTGGTGTCATTACTAACGGGTGGAAAAGTACATCTTTGTCTCATGATATATATGTCCCTTTTCACATGCTTTATATGAGTCAGTTCGTTTAACCCTCATTACTTCGGGGTTCTTTCTAATTTCAATTTTTGCTACATTTAGCTTAATTTGAGAAATTTATTTATCTCAACAGGCCAAGAGAATCTTACTATACATGTCAACCACTTACTTTAGGTTGAATATATTACTAAAGATAGTTCTCTTGTTGTCATATTTCAACATATACTGGTTCGTTAGTATCATGTATGAAGTAGAGAAATGGAAATTTTCTGAATCATATCATAATTTGTGAGTTCTTCCACAAAAATTGGAATACATGTGGATTTTATTTGAACGTATAAATTACTGACAGATTAATAGTCGAGCAAATGGATTACATTCCACGTAACATTCAAATTTTGGGAAGAAAATATGAAGTACGCAATAATGGTGTTCAAGTACTTCTAAACCCCAAATAAATATATTTGAATTGAGTTGGTACAACCAATTGAACAAAAGACACCATTCATCCATAGCCGATATCATATTCAAGAGAACAAAATAACATTAAGACTAAAATTCTTAATGATCGAGATCAGCACTCATAATTTGAATTAACCGTTTATGGACTTATCTTAAGAAAGAAAAAAAAACCAGGCATGTTCTAGAAAATAAATAAATAACCCCAGCAGAATTACATTAATTGCATACCTCATATATTGGTTCCCACCCTATATAAACAAAACCAGAACAACCTCAGTCGCGCACAGCTCAGGAACAGAGCATGCCTCAGCTGGAACGCGGTCGAAACAGGACTGGACCGGGTGGACCGTACCGGGTCAGGATGGATCGGACCGAGTTGGGCTGGCTGGACCGGGTTGGGTCGAGTAGGGACGGCCATTTACTTCCATATTTACACAGATTCACGCGGACAGCTGGATCGTCAACAAACGGTTTTTTCTCCCCGTTCAACAGATTTTCTTTCTCGCTGAAAAGTGAATGGACGGATCGCCGATAGATTTTCCCTCACACATTACCGCGAACAGGCGATTACATGTAGTACGATCAAATCAAATCATCAATTTAATAGCTGGTATTGGATATACCAAAATCAAAAAAACAAAGGAAGAGAAAAGAATTTTAAACATATGAATTAGCAGTTGCAACATGGACCAAGGGTACAATTCCATGGTTTTGCTAAAAATATTTTTTTTACCAATCAACTAACGGTAGAAGAGACAAAAGTTGTTATATCATCATTCATATGAGCATAACCATGTGAAATCTTGTACATATATAAACACGTACCTAAATTAATTTCATACAGTACAACGTAAGTTCTAATCAATTGATTTCAGTAGATAATTTTTTTTTCTTCATAAGCATCGGATGGTGTGAAGAAAATCAAATTAAATTCGGCATAACTCAAAATCATGAACATCACTCCATGTTCACAATCACAAAAGAAATCATGGCTTTTTTAGATGTGATACCAAGCGATGCAGGATTATGAATCTTAGATGTGCATCGTATAAATATTAGGAACCGACAAACACCAGGGAGTCAAACAAAATCAGATTTGCATTCAAGCGTTATGATTCAGATGTATACAAAATTGGATTTGTTTTATGTTAAGGCATACCTTTGCGAGTGAAAAACCCAACATAGATGACGATTCTTTGAGATGGGACAAGCTCCTAACTTTATCGCGTTTCATTGATAAACAAATATATTCACTGATTTTATGATAATCAGAAAAAAAAATCACTTTTTTACGGCAGGGTTAGAGCTCGTGGTTGATAATGTTTTGGAGTAACAATTAGGTTAAAGCAAGAGATAGAGAAGGAGAAGAACTTCTTGTTGGTAAAAAGGCATTAGATATTACATACATATAATGTTCTTTATATACAAGAAGGGAAAACCTAATCATATAATGGACCGCACATCCATGGGCCATAGGTCCTATAACAAATGCATATTTTTAATTCCAATGATGTATAAATAAACACAAATAATATTAATAATTTTTTAATTAAAAAAAATAGAATTCCTTATCTATCAGTTTCATATGGAAAAGAAGAAATTTTTTGGAAAGGGAATATATTAAAAGGAACTGAAGGTAAAATTTGTATCCGCTGATAAAATAACAAGATTAAAAGGAGATACAATTATAAAAAACTATACGTGTCCAAAAAAATTATTTTTACTGTTGTTAGAGATTTTTTTTATTACTTTGAAACCTTACAAATGTTGTAATAAGAAATCAGGGATGATTGCCCACCACTCGTTACAAATGTCCATATTAAAATGGAAGTGCTTAACTGAAAAACACTTTGTATTTATTATCAACAAGTATTTAGTTTAAAAAATGTTATTGAACTTAGGGGTGTCAATGGATGAATATCCGCCAGATAATTAGAAATCCGTATCCGATAGGTTAAGCGCTATCGGATATTCGATATCCGATAATATCCGATTCTGACAAAAAATGTTAAAAACCTTTTAAAACATGTTCATCACTGAAATTTAAGTTGAATTTCTCAAACATTTAATATCAGATATCGGATATTAGGGTAAATCACAAATAAATCACAAGTATGGTTAGGGTAAGTCACAAACAAACCCATGTTTTATCGGATATCGAATATTAACAATTCAGATGGAGGCTAATCTGATTCCCATATATTAAGGATCCGATATCCGATAAAACGGATAAAATCCTATATGATCTCGAATACTCGGAAACGGATTCCGGATATCGGACATATATTGACAGGCCTAATTGAATTTGTTACTTTTTAGGAAAAAGAATCAACTGCAAATTAGACCAAAAATTGAAAAGGGAATATATTAATTGGAATTGAGGATAAAACTTGTATTGATATTTTATCTAACGTGAAAAATGCTATAGTGAATCCGGCCACTATGTTGTGCCAAATAATTTGGTTCACTTCGATTATAGAGGGCGATAGTTATACTGGTTTCTTCTAACAATATAAGTATGCGAAGAAACCGCAGCGTTATTTCTGACCTTGCTTCTTCCATCAATCAGACCTACGATATATATCAATAGATCATGGTTTCGAGGATCATCCATTATGAAAAGACCTTCCTCTGATTAGATATGTAGAAGTACGCTATAATGATCCAGGGAAACGTGTGGTTTCTTAACCCATTAAGATGATCCATGAATCTCGATTAGAACCCTACACGAAAAGTTTGTTGTTTTATTTAATGGGAAAGAAAACTTTATTGATAGTGAGTACTTTAAAGGAGTATCTATTCAAATGAGTACAACGGAATCAAAACAGGGGTATAAGGCTTAGCAACCACGACAAAAGAAAAAACTAAATAAAATGGATTGAACCAAATTAGCATCCAGGGGATTATGACCATAGTTATTAATGACTCTAACAATTGTATCTTTGATTAACACCTTGTCATAGCATGTATTATAGTAAGGCAAACATTCTCTCAAAACTCCAAAAACCATAAAAAGAAATTGGTCGTGAAAACAACCATTATAAGGACATCTTCGCATTGGCCCGTGAACTGATTATCATGCAAGATTTTTAGCAGATAATAAGTATACGCACAAGCCTTCAAATTAAAAAATACATGGTTTTAATATTTTTATTTTAGCTGGACTCCAATGGTATCTGACATATGTATAATATACACCTTAGACGAGATACTCAGTATCCATGGGTTAAAATTATCCTTTCTGCTTTCATTGAGCGGTCAGGAAAATGTCATATTTTATGGTCTTTCCCCACCATAGCAATTGAGAAGTCAATCGAAAAGTCTTTACGATTGAGAAGTCTTTACGATAATGAAACCGTTTTGAAACCCTAGATTTCACTCGTTATGTTTGATTCTCCTACAAATTTTTTTTGCAAAGTGATATAAAAATGTACCTTCTTAATATCTAGTGAGTCTTCTTGTAAAGTTCCCTTGAAGTTAGGTCTTTAAAACCTCACTGGGCATGTGTTTCCTTAAAAATATAGTCAAAACGCGTCAAAAGTGTCCTAGAGAGTTATCAGGTTCGGATGGCACTTGCACTGACTTCCTCAGTCAAACATGAAATGTTCATTTCTCCTCGGATGAGTGTCAGTTTCGGCTGACACGAGGTGAGTAGTAGTCAACCGAATTTTTCTATATGACCTTTCCATTTTTCGGCTGGATTCGGCTGCCACCTTTTTTATCCGATTTTTCTTTTGAAAATTTTATTGAAAATTTGATTTTAGGTTTGTCTATGTCTATTGAATCACTTCCTAGCAGAATATCTTTGTGTATCAAGTCTTTCTAGCTTGTTTTCCCATAACTTCTTCGTCCAACGTCGAAATGACCTCCCTCTTTCTATGTTGGTTTCGTTTTTCTATTACATTCAAGTTCTAGGTGACGAATTATGAGTTTGCTTAAATTCTAATTAGTCTCTGATCCTTATTTATTTCTAGACTTTACTTCCTTAACACTTTTATAGCCATTTTCGTAGATTTCGGATGATTCGCCTAAAGAAACAAATAAAATATAGAATAAGAGCAGTGCAAGGTAAAAGGAAAGAAATATAACTAAAACAAGTATGAATTCCACATTAAAAATATAAATTAAACAATTACTGTACTTTGGCCGGGGAACTAAGTATCGTGATAATATCCGCCAAGCTTTCAAATCGAATATGTATGATTTTAATTAATTTTAGGTGAATAATGTTTAGAATATGTTTTAACAAAACTCTTAATTTATCTTCTCAGATCTTCTTCAATTTTATTTCAATGTTTTTTTAGTTTTTTTTTTTAAGTTTTATTTGGTAGTGTACGATTTTTCAATTTGCATGAAGCTTTGGGTATTTTTAGTTGCTTCTTTACTGGTGTGTGGGATTATGTTATATTCTTAGTTACGATCTTCAAGAATAAAACATATATTCTTCTCAGTTAGCCATTGTCTATGTTTTAATCAAAATACACTTAATCTGATGTACTAAACATACAACTCATCTCAAAGTACTATGATTTTGCATATACAAGTTCATTTTAAAATTCACAACCATACATATAACTAACATTTTAATCTTATTATTCACAAGTACAAGTACATTCTACCAATATATATTTATACTTTACCTTATAATTCACACACATAGTACATGGATTAATCTCTTAATCTACATGATTATTCTATAGTACATGGAATCAAATCCGATAAATGTATATGTTATTCACCTACAATTACTGGGTTCACAAATATTTAATTTATGTATAATTCACAGGTGTACATATACTCGATTCAAATGCCATTCGCTGGTGCATGGCACTTACGTATACATAGTCGCCATACAATTTACATTTTCATATACAACCATTATCCGCAAAAAAAAAAAGAAAAAAACTACATCCTAAGAGTAATGAAAAGAGCAATTTAATATTTCCTTCCTCTCAAAAGAATCTATTACTTCTTCTAGTTTGCATAACTTTTTTTGGAAACAAAGAGAAACGATGACTTTTAAGTTTTTAAATAATTTTTTTCATATGTAACAATGTAACAAAACTTAAAAGTTGCACATCTCTTTTAGGTATTTGTAGATTTTATACCGCTGAAAAAGTTTCTAACATGATAGCAAACTATTTACAATTACTAGACAAAAATTTAACATCACTAGCTATTAAAAAATTTGTTTAATAAATAAGGACAAGAACAAATAATTGAGTTATTTCAGAGGAAAAGAACATAGTGATCGGGAAAAGCTAAAGTTAGAAACGACTATATTTTATAATTAGGACTGCTTTTATGTTTTGTTATTCGAATTCGAATGTTTTTGAGGAATTTTTACCAATAGTATTATCTTCTATCAAAAATGCCATGTATATTATTAAATTTTCATAAACATTATTATATATATTTTGAAGCATAATAAAGAAGAAGTTATATTTTAGCTTTGATAAAGAAACCTATTATAGGGGCTACAAGGATTTGGTTTTGAGGGCTCCCATGGATTCAACTATCCTAAATATAGATGAGGAAAGACCTGATTTATTATAAAAATACAAAAATATCCTTTGATAACAAAAAATAATTACCAAACTTAAAACTAAATAATTCAAAAACTCAAACTATATCGAAGTCCGTCTTGTACGAATCTGGTATGATGTCCTTCCAAGGTGAATTCGCGTAGAACATCGCGCCACCATTCAAACATGGTATAGAGGATAAAGATGAGACCTAAACTAAACCTAAACCCAAAATAGAAAAAGAACCCGTCTTCTTCTTCGTCCTCTCTTCTTCTCCTCAATCGCCTCTTCTTCCTCTTCTTCCATTTTTTATTCTTCAACGACGATTAATCGTCGATTCTCCAGTAATAATTTTAACTGGGTAAGAATCGAAAACCCAACCCTTTTTTATTGTTTTTGATCTCATGAATAGGTTAGATTTGATTAAATTAGAAATTGAAAAATAAGTCAAGAACCGAATACGGTTTGGAAAATATTGATTTTCCTCACCGTAATAATTTTTTTGCAGTTGGGAAAATATAAACTCCCAACCGTATACTATATTTACAGTTAGGTTTCCTAACCGTAGTCACGCTGACTTCGTATACGGTTGGGAAAATATGAACTCAACTGTAACTTCAATTTTCAAAAATAAATAAAAAAGATTATCCTATTTATTTATTTTCAAATATTGACTATAAATCAAATGATTAGCCTAATCTTATTACCAATCTTATCACTAATCTATGCTTCAAAAAAAATCTTATCACTAATTTTCCTTAATTTAGTTAACCTAACCCCATCATTAACATTAATTAATCACTGGGATAAGGGGCTTTGAAGATTACTATTTGATGATCCGATTTTTTGTCATCTTGTGAATCCTCAAAACCAAAATTTTGAGTCCCCTATAATAGAATCCTTGATAAATCAAGGTTCTAAAAGCCCAAATACTTCACCTCTAGTTTATATTTTAGTCGGGGGTGGAGTAGTATGGCGGTGGAAAATTTTTGCACCCCTCTCCTAAAAACCTAGCTCCCTCCTAACTTTTGTCATCGACAATGACTCGCTAAACGCGCGGCATTTGTTTTCCTTTTCAAAGTTACAATTGTATTTTATCTCCAAATTTCCAATCTTTTCATAATTCACACAAAAACTGAAAAACGTTTGACTTTCGAAAGGTATTCTCATGGTAGACTTTCTTCTCTTCGTGCTTTGATGAATGAAATGAAATGTACTCCAAATTTGCGCCCTTTGATGTATCAGTGGTCCACCCTTTTAGTCACAAAAATACTTCAATGTTGATATGATTTGCCTGGCGTTTTTAGGGGCCACTCAAAAGGATTTAGGGGCCATCAATTTATACCCAGCCAAAGACTCTAGTTAAGGGGTACCCTATATGATATTGAAGTTACATAAATGCCCTTCTGGTAAAACTGTATAAAAACCAAATCAAAAACAATTCTACTCATTTCAACTCTTCTTCTTCCAGTTTCATATTATCTTCCGATTGTGGAAGAAATTTTTTTTTTCCTCGTTCAACCGAAACATCGCCGCGAATCGTAAAATCAAAACATCGTCGATTCGATTATAAAACAATGGATAAGAGAAATGAAACCCACAGACCTAGAACCAAAAATGTTGCTCGGGGTATCGATCCAAACATTGGAATTTTAGCAAGAAATAAAGAAATTCTTGCTGCAAATGAAGAAGAACGCGAAGAACGCGAAAAACAAGTACCCGACAATGTAGTCGGTGGTGGCGATTCCGAGACTCAAACACTTCGTCAACTTCAAATGGCCCCAATTAGGTAAGAATCTATCATTTTTGGGGTTTATTTCGCTTTAATTCGTCGAATCGAGAAAAAAAATTTCTAGGGTTTTCGGTTATTTATCCAGATTCGGACGATATGCATGCTCATTTACTTCCGAATGTAGTCGTGTTCTTCATTTTTCAAGAACATCGACAGTATTCGGGAGAAAGATTTGATGATTATCTGCCGAATATTGGTGGCCATATCTTCCTGGATACAAACTGCTAATAATCGGTAGTTTAATGAATTTTGTGGCTACCGAATATATTTAAGTAGACACAAAGTATTCGGAAGAACACTCACTACCGAATGTATATATTGAAAAAATCTCAAAATTTATGATATAGGAAAAATCCCATTTTGGGGCCAGTATTTATTCGGAAGACAATATAATGTTTTATACCTCCGATTGTGTAGGATAAAATTTTAGAGTTTCTGAACTCCAGTTGATGAATATTCGGTTGTAAACGTGTTTAGTTATATTCCGATTGTTTTTCATTCGGAAAAAATATGTGTCTTCTTACTTCCGAATTTGTACATTCGGGTTATAGAGGTGCACTTTTTCTTCCGATTGTGTAGGATGAAAAATTTACAGCTTCTGAACTCCAATTGATGTATATTCGGTTGCAAATATGTTTAGTTAGCTTCCGATTGTTTTGTATTCGGGAACAATATGTGTCTTCTTACGTCCGAATGTGTACATTCGGGTTATATTTCCATACTTTGTCTTCCGATTGTATAGTTTGTAAACATTGTTCCTTTCTTTGTTGTTTAGACAAAGTCGAGAAGGGAGGAAGAAAGTGACAGCTAGTGCTAGGAGGGAAAGGAGTGCCAAAGATAATTCAGGTGCTCAACAAAGCGAACAAGAACAAAGCAGTCAACAAGGAGTGCAACCAACTGTTGAACAACAAGGCAGTGAACAAGGGGTGCGACCAAGTGTTGAACAAGCCGCTCAACAAAGTGCAGGACCAAGTGTTGAACCAGTTGATCCAGTGGCAAGAGTAGAAGAAGAAGGACAACCAAGTGGTACCCAAAAAGCCAAAAAAGGAAAAGATGTTGTAAGGAAGGATATTGCTAAGAAAGCATCACATCTTGTCCCTCAGCACTTGAAGAAAAAGGGTATTCCAGCAGGCACAATCCTTGGACTACCAGCGGATGGAGGAAAATTGCTATTTGGATACAAAGACTCATGGGCCAGAGAAATATATGAAACCGAGGTAATAAAATTACTATTTTTTATTAATGTATTGTCTATGTGTTATATCGTAATACTTGTATTAATAGGATCATCAAGATGCGGTCCGTCTACTCAAACCTACCGCCGCACCAACAAAAATGCTTGCGTGGCCTTTATCCGGTGAATGTGAAAGGTTCAAGACAATTGTTGCCAACTCGGGGGTAGCTAATGCCGCCGAGAATTCATTGTTGGAACATGATCGTGTGTCCATATCGGCGTTCGTGGAGAGAATGTATCCTGAGACCGATACTTTCCATATGCTGTTTGGGGAGATGACGATCACCCCGGATGATGTTGTGCAAATTCTTAACCTCCCGACCAAGGCACAGCTGTGAAGTTTAACTACACAAAGCAGTTAAGTTAGGCACAACTTTATTCTTTAACTAACAAGTGCTTAGGTTGGGATGAAGAGACAACAACAACAGAGTTTAGGAGGCATGCAAGTTACAGAACAAGACAGATCAACATTACAGCTTTGATGAATATGTTTCGAGGCACCTTGGAGAAGGAAAAGAATGGAACGTTAACTGATGAGCAAGTGAACCACGCTGCCACCGCATATCTCCTTTGTGTATTGGGATGTGTCATATTCCCCAATACTTCTGGCAACCGGATCGACGCCAACCTTATACAACTTTTGGATCCTCTCCATGAAGTCGGTGATTATTCTTGGGGCACGGCATGCCTAGCATTCTTGATGGAAGAGTTGAGAAAGGCTTCGAGGCTAGGAACCTGCCAAGTTGCCGGGAATGTGGCTCTATTGCAGGTTTTTTCTTTAACTCTATAACTCATTCTATAGTTATTCAGTAGACAATACATATGATGCATATCCATAACTCCAAATGACGCATATTCGGTAGGAAATTATCCATCTCTTTTACCGAATGTTGGTTATTCGGTGGTTAAGTACTTACTTTGTTTTCCGATTATATACAATCGGAAATATTCTTTTGATATTAGAACCGAATATACATGCCAGAAAAGCTATAGGTTACTGAACTCCAAATGACACATATTCGGTAGGAATTGATCCATCTTATTTTCCGAATGTTGGTTATTCGGTGGCTAGGTACTTAATTGTTTTCCCGATTATATACAATCGGAAATATTCTTTTGATATTAGAACCGAATATACAGGCCAGAAAAGCTATAGGTTATTGAACTCCAAATGACGCATATTCGGTAGGAATTGATCCATCTTATTTTCCGAATGTTGGTTATTCGGTGGCTAGGTACTTAATTGTTTTCCCGATTATATACAATCGAAAATATTCTTTTGATATTAGAACCGAATATACAAGCCAGAAAAGCTATAGGTTACTGAACTCCAAATGACGCATATTCGGTAGGAAATGATCCATATATATTTTCGAATGTTGTGTATTCGGTGGATAGCTACTCAGTTTTGTTTCCGATTATATTATGTTTGGAAATGACTACCGAATATACACAATCTATTTACTAAAACTTGGTTTCTTATGTATATAGGCATGGATCTATGACCACTTCCCTATCCTGAAGTTGGCCGGAGAGAACCCGGGGTGGTGCAAAGGTACTCCTAGAGGAACAAAGTATATATTTGAAGACAACCGTTCTAGGACAAAGGAGCAGCAGTTGATTCGCATGAGGGAGATTTTGGACCAATTGAAGGCCTCAGACGTATGCTTTGATCCATACAAGGAAAATCGAGTCAGTGGGCATATAAATGTTCGGTCGGACTTGTCCCTTTATTTTGGACCATTGTGGCACCCCACAGGATATGTGATGTATAACCCCTCTAGGGTGATGCGACAACACGGGTATATACAACATCAACCTCTGGAGAAAATGGGGGATTACTACAAATTGGAGTTGGAGTTGTGTTCTTCTAGTGGTGACAATCTCACGATTGTTCACACAGGCCCACCTACTGTTCTTGATAACTGGGATAAGAGGAATGACTTCATTATCGACACTGGTAGACGAACCATCCGAGGTGATGAAAATTCTCCAGACTATACGAGTTGGTATAACAAGGTATCACATCCTTTGGTTATCCGTGAAATCAAATCCAACACTACTGCGGCGGGTTCAAGTTATAATTGTATCATCAAAGACAAACCAGCTGGTTATGATAGACTGGTGCGTGTTCTTATATTTTTGTTCATTTTATATTATTCCTATAAATCTTAGGTAATTACCGTTTGATGTTATGTCATTACGTATAAAAAACAGGTGAATAGGTTCAAGCGTGTTTCCAAAATGTTAACTGCATGCTTGAAGAGCGGAGATCCCATGCCAGCTGAGAAGATCAAAGAGGCTAGAGATGTAGTTGATAATATGGATAACGAAGATTATGCTGCCCAGTTTGGGGAGAAAGTCACGAAGAGGCATCAGCCCAAGGTGGCAGTATCAAAGACGGGTAAAAGAACTCGAGCTTCATCGAGCGCTGAAGCTGCTCCAACTGAAGGTGCTCAAACTGAAGGTGCTCAAACCCGTGGTCGTGCAGGACTGGGAGGTAGTCACGGTCGTAAAGTAAAGAAGAGCAGATAAATGACAATGATTTTTGTTGTACATTCGGAAATTTGTTTGGGTAACTAAGTTAGACAAGTTCAAATGACAATGATTTGTGTGGTATATTCAGAAGTTTTGGTAACTAATTTAACTTCCGATTATTTCAAAGACAAAATTTGAAAAGTATAAGTTTTTCCTAATTCTGATTTTTGGGCCATCGTACATTCGGAACTTTATAAAAAACCTATCCTCCGAATATCACAAGTTCAAAACAAACCACGCCATGGCTCCAGGTGGTTCCAAGGGCCAATATTGAAGGTTAGACATCCCATATTCGGAAGTTTTGGTAACTAATTTAACTTCCAATTATTTCAAAGACAAAATTTGAAAAGTATAAGTTTTTCCAAATTCTGATTTTTGGGCCATCGTACATTCGTAACTTTATAAAAAACCTATCCTCCGAATATCACAAGTTCAAAACAAACCACGCCATGGCTCCAGGTGGTTCCAAGGGCCAATATTGAAGGTTAGACATCCCATATTCGGAAGTTTTGGTAACTAATTTAACGTTCGATTATTTCAAAGACAAAATTTGAAAAGTATAAGTTTTTCCAAATTCTGATTTTTGGGCCATCGTACATTCAGAACTTTATAAAAAACCTATCCTCCGAATATCACAAGTTCAAAACAAACCACGCCATGGCTCCAGGTGGTTCCAAGGGCCAATATTGAAGGTTAGACATCCCATATTCGTAAGTTTTGGTAACTAATTTAACGTCCGATTATTTCAAAGACAAAATTTGAAAAGTATAAGTTTTTCCAAATTCTGATTTTTGGGCCATCGTACATTCAGAACTTTATAAAAAACCTATCCTCCGAATATCACAAGTTCAAAACAAACCACGCCATGGCTCCAGGTGGTTCCAAGGGCCAATATTGAAGGTTAAACATCCCATATTCGGAAGTTTTGGTAACTAATTTAACGTCCGATTATTTTAAAGACAAAATTTGAAAAGTATAAGTTTTTCCAAATTCTGATTTTTGGGCCATCGTACATTCGGAACTTTATAAAAAACCTATCCTCCGAATATCACAAGTTCAAAACAAACCACGCCATGGCTCCAGGTGGTTCCAAGGGCCAATATTGAAGGTTAGACATCCCATATTCGGAAGTTTTGGTAACTAATTTAACGTCCGATTATTTCAAAGACAAAATTTGAAAAGTATAAGTTTTTCCAAATTCTGATTTTTGGGCCATCGTACATTCGGAACTTTATAAAAAACCTATCCTCCGAATATCACAAGTTCAAAACAAACCACGCCATGGCTCCAGGTGGTTCCAAGGGCCCATATTGAAGGTTAGACATCCCATATTCGGAAGTTTTGGTAATTAATTTAACTTCCGATTATTTCAAAGACAAAATTTGAAAAGTATAAGTTTTTCCAAATTCTGATTTTTGGGCCATCGTACATTCGGAACTTTATAAAAAACCTATCCTCCGAATATCACAAGTTCAAAACAAACCACGCCATGGCTCCAGGTGGTTCCAAGGGCCAATATTGAAGGTTAGACATCCCATATTCGGAAGTTTTGGTAACTAATTTAACTTCCGATTATTTCAAAGACAAAATTTGAAAAGTATAAGTTTTTCCAAATTCTGATTTTTGGGCCATCGTACATTGGGAACTTTATAAAAAACCTATCCTCCGAATATCACAAGTTCAAAACAAACCACGCCATGGCTCCAGGTGGTTCCAAGGGCCCATATTGAAGGTTAGACATCCCATATTCGGAAGTTTTGGTAACTAATTTAACGTCCGATTATTTCAAAGACAAAATTTGAAAAGTATAAGTTTTTCCAAATTCTGATTTTTGGGCCATCGTACATTCAGAACTTTATAAAAAACCTATCCTCCGAATATCACAAGTTCAAAACAAACCACGCCATGACTCCAGGTGGTTCCAAGGGCCCATATTGAAGGTTAGACAGCCCAAATTCGGAAGTGTTGGTAACTAATTTAACTTCCGATTATTTCAAAGACAAAATTTGAAAAGTATAAGTTTTTCCAAATTCTGATTTTTGGGCCATCGTACATTCGGAACTTTATAAAAAACCTATCCTCCGAATATCACAAGTTCAAAACAAACCACGCCATGGCTCCAGGTGGTTCCAAGGGCCAATATTGAAGGTTAGACATCCCATATTCGGAAGTTTTGGTAACTAATGTAACGTCCGATTATTTCAAAGACAAAATTTGAAAAGTATAAGTTTTTCCAAATTCTGATTTTTGGGCCATCGTACATTCGGAACTTTATAAAAAACCTATCCTCCGAATATCACAAGTTCAAAACAAACCACGCCATGGCTCCAGGTGGTTCCAAGGGCCAATATTAAAGGTTAGACATCCCATATTCGGAAGTTTTGGTAACTAATTTAACGTCCGATTATTTCAAAGACAAAATTTGAAAAGTATAAGTTTTTCCAAATTCTGATTTTTGGGCCATCGTACATTCGGAACTTTATAAAAAACCTATCCTCCGAATATCACAAGTTCAAAACAAACCACGCCATGACTCCAGGTGGTTCCAAGGGCCCATATTGAAGGTTAGACATCCCATATTCGGAAGTTTTGGTAACTAATTTAACGTCCGATTATTTCAAAGACAAAATTTGAAAAGTATAAGTTTTTCCAAATTCTGATTTTTGGGCCATCGTACATTCGGAACTTTACAAAAAAATTATCCTCCGAATATCACAAGTTCAAAACAAACCACGCCATGGCTCCAGGTGGTTCCAAGGGCCAATATTGAAGGTTAGACATCCCATATTCGGAAGTTTTGGTAACTAATTTAACGTCCGATTATTTCAAAGACAAAATTTGAAAAGTATAAGTTTTTCCAAATTCTGATTTTTGGGCCATCGTACATTCGGAACTTTATAAAAAACCTATCCTCCGAATATCACAAGTTCAAAACAAACCACGCCATGGCTCCAGGTGGTTCCAATGGCCCATATTGAAGGTTAGACATCCCAAATTCGGATGTTTTGGTAACTAATTTAACTTCCGATTATTTCAAAGACAAAATTTGAAAAGTATAAGTTTTTCCAAATTCTGATTTTTGGGCCATCGTACATTCGGAACTTTATAAAAAACCTATCCTCCGAATATCACAAGTTCAAAACAAACCACGCCATGGCTCCAGGTGGTTCCAAGGGCCAATATTGAAGGTTAGACATCCCATATTCGGAATTTTTGGTAACTAATTTAACTTCCGATTATTTCAAAGACAAAATTTGAAAAGTATAAGTTTTTCCAAATTCTGATTTTTGGGCCATCGTACATTCAGAACTTTATAAAAAACCTATCCTCCGAATATCACAAGTTCAAAACAAACCACGCCATGGCTCCAGGTGGTTCCAAGGGCCAATATTGAAGGTTAGACATCCCATATTCGGAAGTTTTGGTAACTAATTTAACTTCCGATTATTTCAAAGACAAAATTTGAAAAGTATAAGTTTTTCCAAATTCTGATTTTTGGGCCATCGTACATTCGGAACTTTATAAAAAACCTATCCTCCGAATATCACAAGTTCAAAACAAACCACGCCATGGCTCCAGATGGTTCCAAGGGCCCATATTGAAGGTTAGACATCCCATATTCGGAAGTTTTGGTAACTAATTTAACGTCCGATTATTTCAAAGACAAAATTTGAAAAGTATAAGTTTTTCCAAATTCTGATTTTTGGGCCATCGTACATTCGGAACTTTACAAAAACATTATCCTCCGAATATTACAAGTTCAAAAAAAACTGTTTCCTGGAACCAAACAACACCATAATCGGAAAGAAAGTTGACTCATAAAATAACCGAATATTACAATCGGTAGGTTGTTTAACAAAATAATCTACCGATTTCGTATAATCGGCTAGTTTTTATATTAATAATACTCCGATTACATCCATTACATAAAGTTCAAACGGCCTTAACCTTACAATTTCGTCAAAAGCACCTAAATCCATACTCCTAATTGACCATAAAAGTATTAAAACAGATCATAACTTCCAGTGACCATAGAAATTGTCCCTCTTGATTTTGTAGCATCCTTCATGTTCAAATCGTTTCCCGTAGAGGTCCACATACCGGCGATCCGCAAGATTTCTCTGAAATTACGAATGAGTAACAAGTTAGTACTAACTTTTGTTAATGTGAATTGGAGTTACAGAGATACTTACTCGTTTTTCATACGTCCACCAAGGAAAAGCGTTCCTAACAAACCGTTCCTCATCTTCAAGTTTGCCATCGTACATTCGGAACTTTATAGAAAACCTATCCTCCGAATATCACAAGTTCAAAACAAACCACGCCATGGCTCCAGGTGGTTCCAAGGGCCAATATTGAAGGTTAGACAACCCAAATTCGGAAGTTTTGGTAACTAATTTAACTTCCGATTATTTCAAAGACAAAATTTGAAAAGTATAAGTTTTTCCAAATTCTGATTTTTGGGCCATCGTACATTCGGAACTTTATAAAAAACCTATCCTCCGAATATCACAAGTTCAAAACAAACCACGCCATGGCTCCAGGTGGTTCCAAGGGCCAATATTGAAGGTTAGACATCCCATATTCGGAAGTTTTGGTAACTAATTTAACTTCCGATTATTTCAAAGACAAAATTTGAAAAGTATAAGTTTTTCCAAATTCTGATTTTTGGCCCATCGTACATTCGGAACTTTATAAAAAACCTATCCTCCGAATATCACAAGTTCAAAACAAACCACGCCATGGCTCCAGGTGGTTCCAAGGGCCAATATTGAAGGTTAGACATCCCATATTCGGAAGTTTTGGTAACTAATTTAACTTCCGATTATTTCAAAGACAAAATTTGAAAAGTATAAGTTTTTCCAAATTCTGATTTTTGGGCCATCGTACATTCAGAACTTTATAAAAAACCTATCCGTCGAATATCACAAGTTCAAAACAAACCACGCCATGGCTCCCGGTGGTTCCAAGGGCCAATATTGAAGGTTAGACATCCCATATTCGGAAGTTTTGGTAACTAATTTAACTTCCGATTATTTCAAAGACAAAATTTGAAAAGTATAAGTTTTTCCAAATTCTGATTTTTGGGCCATCGTACATTCGGAACTTTATAAAAAACCTATCCTCCGAATATCACAAGTTCAAAACAAACCACGCCATGGCTCCAGGTGGTTCTAAGGGCCAATATTGAAGGTTAGACATCCCATATTCGGAAGTTTTGGTAACTAATTTAACTTCCGATTATTTCAAAGACAAAATTTGAAAAGTATAAGTTTTTCCAAATTCTGATTTTTGGGCCATCGTACATTCGTAACTTTATAAAAAACCTATCCTCCGAATATCACAAGTTCAAAACAAACCACGCCATGGCTCCAGGTGGTTCCAAGGGCCCATATTGAAGGTTAGACATCCCATATTCGGAAGTTTTGGTAACTAATTTAACGTCCGATTATTTCAAAGACAAAATTTGAAAAGTATAAGTTTTTCCAAATTCTGATTTTTGGGTCATCGTACATTCGGAACTTTATAAAAAACCTATCCTCCGAATATCACAAGTTCAAAACAAACCACGCCATGGCTCCAGGTGGTTCCAAGGGCCCATATTGAAGGTTAGACATCCCATATTCGGAAGTTTTGGTAACTAATTTAACTTCCGATTATTTCAAAGACAAAATTTGAAAAGTATAAGTTTTTCCAAATTCTGATTTTTGGGCCATCGTACATTCAGAACTTTATAAAAAACCTATCCTCCGAATATCACAAGTTCAAAACAAACCATGCCATGGCTCCAGGTGGTTCCAAGGGCCAATATTGAAGGTTAGACATCCCATATTCGGAAGTTTTGGTAACTAATTTAACGTCCGATTATTTCAAAGACAAAATTTGAAAAGTATAAGTTTTTCCAAATTCTGATTTTTGGGCCATCGTACATTCGGAACTTTAAAAAAAACTATCCTCCGAATATCACAAGTTCAAAACAAATCACGCCATGGCTCCAGGTGGTTCCAAGGGCCCATATTGAAGGTTAGACATCCCATATTCGGAAGTTTTGGTAACTAATTTAACGTCCGATTATTTCAAAGACAAAATTTGAAAAGTATAAGTTTTTCCAAATTCTGATTTTTGGGCCATCGTACATTCGGAACTTTACAAAAACATTATCCTCCGAATATTACAAGTTAAAAAAAAACTGTTTCCTGGAACCAAACAACACCATAATCGGAAAGAAAGCTGACTCATAAAATAACCGAATATTACAATCGGTAGGTTGTTTAATAAAATAATCTACCGATTTCGTATAATCGGCTAATTTTTATATTAATAATACTCCGATTACATCCATTACATAAAGTTCGAACGGCCTTAACCTTACAATTTCGTCAAAAGCACCTAAATCCATACTCCTAATTGACCATAAAAGTATTAAAACAGATCATAACTTCCAGTGACCATAGAAATTGTCCCTCTTGATTTTGTAGCATCCTTCATGTTCAAATCGTTTCCCGTAGAGGTCCACATACCGGCGATCCGCAAGATTTCTCTGAAATTACGAATGAGTAACAAGTTAGTACTAACTTTTGTTAATGTGAATTGGAGTTACAGAGATACTTACTCGTTTTTCATACGTCCACCAAGGAAAAGCGTTCCTAACAAACCGTTCCTCATCTTCAAGTTTGTCAATCTCCTTATCTAGCGCATTCTTTCTCATCTTAATGTCATTGGATGATCTTCGAATTTGATTACCATCTAAGGCCTCAAATACCATTAAGATACGGTTCCATATCTGCTCTTCGGATTCCGATTTGTGGAGCTTGTGAACACGATCATGAGCAGTTACCACAACCCACGCTCTATAAATAGCACAATCTTCTTCTTCGGCAAAAGCAATATCCATGTTTTTTGTTATGAAAATTAAAACTGAAGAGAGGAAAGAGTTTGGTGCAATTGGGGTGATAGATATGAGTTTCTTTATATAGGTTTAGGGTCCAACGGATCTTTTTGTTTTTCCCAAAAACTCCAACGGCTAATTTGACGAAAGTTGAATGTGGAGAAACCAATAATCGGTAGGTATTGGATTTAGCATATCTACCGATTATGGTAGCTTTCAAAATTTGAATTTGCGGTAACTTATAATCGGTAGGTTTTGTAATATATTTAACTCCCGATTAACGCTGAATCCAAAACACGAACCAAGAAATACTGCACCTCGTATAATCGGACGTCTGGCAAATATTTTTGCCTCCGATTGCATTCGGAGGGTAACAATGTTATCATATCCTCCGAATATATAAGGGTAATTTTGCCATTACGAATTACGCGAGATAAGGGCTGGCTACATTTTCCCTTTGGGTGACCTTTTTTGTTTTATTGTTGGTCCCTAAATCCTTTTGAGTGGCCCCTAAAAACGCCAGGATGATTTGTCCCTCTTCACCACAAAGTTTACAAAACAGAAGATAGAGAGAGCTGCTACATCAAGTTTACATTTTATAGGCTCCAAGTTTCGTCCTAGCTTTTTCACATGTAGTTTGAACTTTCAGGTGGTACCTCTATGGTTTAATTACTGATTTTTTTTATTTTTTGAGAAATACTGATTTATTCTTTACATAAAGCAAGACTCCCAAATTTAAAGTTACTTGATCCACTTTATTAGCAAAAATCATTTTGAAAGAGAAGAAAAGAAAAATACTTAATTAGAGTACAAAAAAGTGAACATTTTTAAAAATCAAAATTTGGTATACACTAAACTAAACTTGAAGAAAACAAGTATAAATTTTATTCCTTGTTCATTTCTGAAGTCAAAAAAAGAATTTTTGTGAGACTAATTAAAAAATGTGGGTTCCGATTCTTTTGAACCACTACCTACAGAATATATATAGTTTTTAAAATGTAGGTACTCAAATCCCCTTAACTTTTAGGGTTCATAATGACAGTAATTTCAAATGCAATTAAGCATTATTAAACAAAAAAATTCTTTTGTGATATCAAATCAAAAACATGGATTAGCCCCACAAGAAATCATCATTCCATGGAAAAATAATTCACAAATATTGATTAGGGGGAGTGAGCTGGTTCAATTATTTTTGGATAGGTAGGTACACTTTTTCTTACTTCTTCCATTAATTAAGCAAGGCCTGTATCCATCTATATCAACTCATTCTAAGGCTATAATCAAACTTAGATTTGTACCATAATTTGCTTGGATTAGAATATCAATTTTTAGTCAAAATAGTAAGTCATAATTTTGGTCATGGTTATAGATTTTGATGAAAATAAAATATTACTATTTTGAAAGGAGAAGCACCGGGACGGAAAGTACAAACAAAAGAACGTGGCTGTTGCTTTCTTTCTTTTACACGACACCACCAAAATCTTTAGGTTGGTGTGGACCCACCATCATGCAATTTGGTGTATCATTTTACTATACATACACACTCACGCTAAATGAAGGTGCAAGTATAAGAGAACCAAATTTGTGTTAAAATTATGTTGCCAATCAGAGCAGAGGTTAGTTATAAGTCTAATGCTAAAGGAGTTTCCCTGAGATGATGCACGGGTGAAGCTGCAACCCACATTTTGTCTCTTGATTATAGGATTGTAGAATCTAGGCTCCACTGTACAGTCTCGTGTCTGCTTGCAACCCTAAAAGGCAAAGTTTCTGACTACTAAGGAGCCCTAGATAGGAAGATATCTCTGCAAATGTTTTTCAGGTCTAGGATTAGAAATTTGTGAAGAAAAGACATAAAAAAAAGAAATCTTATAGGGGCTCCAAACTTTGGTTTTCAGAGGCTCATTATATGATAAAATAGAAAGTCATGAAATAGTAATCAACAAAACCCCTTAACCTATTAATATTGTTAATGATAATACTAACAAGATTATACTAATTTATAGTTAGGGTTTGAAAATCAAAATCAAAATCTAACTTTTTTTATTTATTTTTTTAATTTAACATACGGTTGGGAGTCTTCAATTTTCCCAACCGTAAAAAAATCCAGGTTAAAATACGGTTGGGAGTTTATATTTTCTCAACCGTAAAAAAACTCAGGTTAAAATATCGTTGGGAGTTCATATTTTCCCAACCGTATAATTGTTTTACGGTTTGGAAAACCAATACTTCCCAACCGTAAGTAATTCTGAAACTATTTCAAAATCCCTAATATGATCAAATCTTACCTATTTATGCGATCAAAAGCAACAAAAAAGGGTGGGTTTTCAATTCTTACCTAATTGAAGTAATTACTTGCGGAGAATCGATGAAGTAATTACTTGCGGAGAATCGTGGTTGAAGAACAACAACAACAAAAAAATAAGGAAGAAGAAAAAGAGACAATGGAGAAAAAGAAGAGGATTAGGTTTAAGTTTAGTTAGAGACATCTCATTTTGGGTTGCAAAGAAACCACAAAATTTTTCTTCCACATGGTCGGCGATGTTGAGTGTTAGAGACCAACCTAAAGAAGGATGCATATGGCTTATCGGTACGGAGGCGGAGTATTAGCGTACCGACCCTAAACTCGTCATAAGCCCATGAGTAGAACTCAACTCGAAAAGCGGTTGACTAGATGAGGGATCCCGTTGACTTATAAACCACCTAATTAAGCCTCCACTACCAATGTGGGACTAAGGTCCCAACATCCCACCGCGCTTACAGACCCAACGTCCTCGTTGACCCACTCTATCGACACTGACCCGGCGGTAGCCCTTTCCTTTATGACGGCTCCACTCGACTACCAGTATTCAGTGCGGTGACAACTACGCCCATACATAGGTGTCCCTACACTTTAATCCATCCTATAGGTTACCCTTTCCGTGGAGCGGGCATGGGTCGTGGTGGTTGGCTCTGATACCAAATGTTAGGGTACCGACCCTAAACTCGTCATAAGCCCATGGGTAGAACTCAACTCGAAAACCGGTTGAATAGATGAGGGATCCCATTGACTTATAAACCACCTAATTAAGCCCCCATCTACCAATGTGGGACTAAGATCCCAATACGGAGATCAGGGTTTGGAATGATCCTTGGGTTTCAGGTCTTCCAGGCTATACTCCTACTGGTGCTACTCAGACAAACCATCATATCAAGTTCGTGAAGGAGTTGCTGAACTCAGAGGTTACAGATTGGAACACAGACATGGTGAGACAACATTTTGATCCCTACGAGGCAGAGCATATTCTGAAAACTTACATCAACAAGGGGGAATCGAATAAGCTCATATGGATTTACACACCGCATGGGGATTTTCAGCTCAATCTTACCAAAATATGTTGAAGGCGAATTCAGGTGAGTCATCTATTTTAAACGACACTTCATTTCCACGGAAGCAATTCTGGGCTGTTAAGAAACTAGCACCAAGAATTCTGTATTTTGTTTGGAGGGTTATCCATAGTGGCATTGGGGTATCGAGTAGGATCGGAAGATTAATAAATGGGGTACCAATTGAATGTGCGTTGTGTGGTATGGAAACTGAAACATAAAACCATTTGTTTGTTAACTGTAATGTATCGCAGGAAATTTGGTTTGCCTGTCCACTCAGTCTGAGGTTACGAGATAGTAATAATGTCACAATTAAAAAGGTGTTGGCGTCTTGGCTTCGAATTAAGGACAACAATTACGCTTTCAACCTAGAAGTCTGTATGCTCTGGGCAATATGAAGGGCTAGAAATGAGTTGGTGTTCGAGCACAAGTCAGTGAATATACATTCTGTTATTTCTCATGGTATGTACTGGTTCAATACTTTCTTTTACCAAGATGAAGAAGCTGAGATATATACCCCTCCATTCAACCAGCTGAGTACTCATACAATTAGAAGTCAACAGTGGTGTCCTCCATCTGCGGATGCAATTAAAATTAATGTGGATGCAGCGTGGAAAAGCTCTACCCCTTCGTGTGCTGCTGTGGTACGAAACGTGAGGGGAAAATTTATTTGTACGCAGACAGAAACTTTAGAGCCCCTTAATTGCAGAGGCATCAGGATTTCTAATGGCTATCAATATTGCAGTAGAACTAGGACAAGACCGGGTTATTATTGAAAGTGATGCTCAGAAAGTCGCTCAAGCTCTGAATGGTACTTTGTTTAAGGTTCCCTGGAGACTGATTAGGTATGTGGATCAGACAAAGAAAGTTGCAATACATCTTCAAATGGTTGAGTTCGTCGATATTCCGCGAGAGGCAAATGGACCTTCCCATCTTCTCGCTGCTTATGCCAATCGACATAATATTCACCGACGGTGGATATCTTCCCAACCTTCTTGCATTTTTTCCAGTCTGTCTTTGGAGGAAAATGCGATTTTTGTTTTGTAATTCTGTTTTTGTTTTGGTTGTTGTTCTCTCTACCCTCTAAAAAAAGAAAAAAAAAAAGAAAAGGTTTAGGTTTAGTTTTTGGTTTTGGTTTTAGGTTAATTATTTAAGAATATCTTCTTCTTTTCTTTTTCCTTTTATTATGGGTGAAAATATCCCCTTATCCATATTTGTGGCACTTGAATCTATATAAGCCCTCAAAACCAAAAGCTTGGAGCCCTGTAATAGGTTTCTAAAATAAAAAGGTTTCGCAGTGCCCAACTTGTGTTGCTTTTGCACCCATTTGGAATAACAAAAACCAAATGATGGGAGTGCTGCCGGTGCCTGGGTCTGGCACAGTCTGAATTAGTACGTATGTTGGTACCAATCCTAGTATCGAACAATCTCTTGTCCAAAATACGTCGTTCTTAATCAATTTTTCCCTTTAAGTCAAGAAAAAAAAAACGTCGTTCTTCAATTATTGAAGCTTCATCATTGTCCTCAATCCTCATAGCGAATGATGTAAGGTTTCCCAAACAGAATGAACACTGAACTTTAAAATGATAAAGAAATCTACTAAGATGTAACACACAAAAAGGATTAGCCGGATAACATGGTTTTTTTGATTTTATGTGACGGGCTATTACTTCTTTGTAATTTTGTACAACTGTTATTGTTGCGACGTCATGGTCGTGTTCAATTTGTGTCGGTATTGCGTAGTAAATAATGCAGTGTGATAATGTTGACTATTGCATCATATCATGTACTGTGTGTCTGATGATCCTTCCTCCTTCGTGTGATCATAAAAAAATAGAGTTCGCGTTTGGTTTTCTGATCAGATATTATTAAGTTGTCCTCTCACTGAACCCTTTCGCGGCCTTGCCTCTAACTCGCTCAATTATCTTTGCCATCCTCATGGACTACCGACATATGAATGCGCCTATACTCAACAAGCCTAATAGTGTTAGGTTTAAGCCTAGTCTGTCCGCCACATGCTTGGACCAGCTTATTGGGTTAAGTGTCAAACTACATTCGGCTAAATATACCTTTCGCACAGTAGAAAATGCTATCCGCACCGCACCACTAAGATAACTGCCGTGGATGGTAGAGGAGCAAGTCTGAGACTGTCGAGTCGAGTCGAACCCACTTAGCTATGATCTGGCATTCTGGCTGCCTATATCTAACTTGGGGAGCCCAAAATAGCTGGTCTCAGAAGGTTGACACTGAGGAATGAAACAACAGAGCAAAATTCCTAGTCTGCCAATGCGTCACAATCCTAAATAGTTATCACATAGTCATCTAGAAAAGCAATGCTGAGCAACCTCTAGTTGATCGAGCAATGAAGGTTGGAGTTGGAGGTGGGGGTCCAAAATCAATTATGATTAAAACACTTCGAGACCCCTAAACTGGAGTACTGTGACATTCTATCGCGACCTTTCCCTACATTAAAAATGGGTCCATTTTTTTCATTTTTTTGTTTTAGTGACAAACCCTTTTCCCTTGAAACGGGGAATCATATTTTTCATTCCATTTTCACTTTTGAATATAAGTTCTTCCACCACAGCTTTCATAATAACCGCGATCCGTGAAGCTGTCACACTTATCTTTCGCCAGAGTTGCTTGTTCGTGGCAAGCACAGGCGTATCTGGCCGGAGACGGCTTTTGTTTTAGATACTGTATTTCGGATCCAATTATGGGCCTCAGAATGATCAAGATATGGGAATGAGTAGAAAAATCTTAATAAGATGTGCTAATCTCTCCATCTCTTGGGAAATACAAAAATGAATTGAACCAGTAAGCTGGCAACTGAAATTCCAAGAATATGTACATGTACAATCCAATATAATAGGCTTTGTTAAACACCTAAATTAACTTGGAGACAAACATACTTTCCCACAAATCCCCGTAGAAATGCTGGCACAATTTTATATATCACTCTTCCTCTAATTTCACTATTATTCGTGTCACTTTTCTGCAAGGTAAACGTCTGGACCTGACCCATTAATAGCATTGGGCCCAATAGGAAACCTTTGTTTTGACGTTTGGTTTGGAAATGAAAAAAAGAGGAGGCTATAGAAACCTTCTTATGACGTGCTGTAATGGGAAAATGAAAAACGGCATCCGATTACAAGTCATTTCCTCGCTGATGACGTCGTTGCACCCTATCAGTCTGCATATGTTCACAGTCAGTCCCTCGGACCGATGTACGTCTGATGATAGTATAGATTTTGAGGATGGTGCACCGCACCACCAGATAAAGTATACGTGTACTAAAGCCCAATGGTGCAACTAATTATGGTGCAAGTTCTCTACAGAAAAAAAAAAAAAAAGGTTCATGGTGCAAGTAGCGAGCTGTGAGATTGCAATTTATATACTGTTTGTTTTCACTGCTCCCCGAAAAGTTATAACTGCCATTGAAAGAACTATCAGAAACTCTCGTGGGATATTACAGAAATCATGAAAGGTATTGTTGGAAACAATAAAGAAAATTCACACAAAATAAATCTCAAACAGCTGAGTCGTGGACTAGGTCGCTATCTTTAAGGTATTTCGCGACTCTGCCTCTTGATTGTGCTGGCAGTCAAAAACTTGTCGAACACCTATGGGATAAAACAACTGATTCTCTCTTGTTCGATTTCTCTGCACCTTGAGAAATCGAACCAACTCTTACTCTATCTTACACTTGCTTAGAATACAAATAGATGAAAAAAAACTCAGTAATTCATCTTCTCCAAAAACTGTCTTTTATAACTCAAAGGAAATCAATTCGGTTTAATGAGAATAATATCAATAATAACTACATACTTAAAATCCTCCATAACAGTAATAAAACGGTTAGAATATAAAACCGAAATTAATGAATTTAATTGAGAATATTAAGTTGACAAAAAATCGTCATGGAAATCAGAAGTTAAATCTGCAAAAAAATAACTTTTAAATCAGTAGACCTCCCAAGACCCTCAAGGCCCCGCTCTCCCGGACTTTTTAAGTAATATAGATATCTATATAATATACCTAGTCAAATGCATGGGGTGAGACTTGAACCCAAGTCTATAGTGTGGGAGCCCAAAATAATACCACCACACTAATTCTATAAGTCTGATATGATATTACAAAACTATGTTTTTAAATATATATATCTCCCAACAATCCACCACTTATATTTTAAAAACATTGAGCAAGTGTTGTATAGTTGTGCATCTGCAAAGGTGCCTTTTGACTTGAACCTCCGCATAGTGTTGAACTTTCTATGTACCAGGTGACTAGAGTGACTTGCGTCTTAAACTCTAACTAATATTAGATTGTTTAACACATACAACTATATCTAGAGTAAAGTCCTTAAGTTCACACATTAAGGCCATGTGTTTATCCCTTTTTTAACAAATGATCTAGAGAAATGCCCAATTTCTCATAGAAGGCGGCCACACCTTCACATTCGTATAGGTGAGTCTATCAAGAATACTCCTGTGTATACCACTCTAACTTAAGAGGTATAGACATCATTAAGAGTTAAAAAAAAACTCAAACTGTTTCCCACTTCAGGATATCATGCTATGGGAATGCATGACTCTATCATATCATTTATAACTTTGTCTAGTCCCTTTGAATCTATTTCTAGGTTGGGTATCCATTACAAATGACTCAACTTCTAACAGGCAAAAGTCCCATGCTTTTAGAGGTATTCCATACATTTTCTCTTGCTAATCCTTTCGTCAAAAGATCAACTAAGTTTCCTTCAGATCTCACATGATCTACTCTAACAACGCCAGTTGTGATAAATTCTCTAACTGTGTCGTGCTTTCGACGTATCTGTCGATCTTATTGTTATTATAACAATTCTTTACTACTCCGATAGCTACAGTACTATCGCAGTGGATCAAAGTGGCTGGTATCGGTTTTTCCCATACTGGAATGTCTGACAACAGACTCTTCAGCCATCCTGCCTCTTCACTAGCTGCTGCTAGTGCCATCAATTCAGCCTCCATCGTAGATTGGGCTATAATTGTATGTTTCTTTGATCTTCAAGATACGACGCCCCCAGCAATAGTAAAAAAATATCCACTGGTGGCCTTGAAATCATCTGAAAGAGTGTTCCAATTAGCATCGCTAAATCCTTCAAGGACTGCGGGATACCTCTTATAGTGTAATCCTAGGTTTGTGGTTCTTTTCAGATACCGCATAACCCTCTCAATAGCATCCCAGTGTTCCAAACTAGGATTACTGGTAAACCTGCATAGAACTCCCACTGCATATGCAATGTCTGGTCTAGCACAATCAGTTGCATGACGCAGACTTCCAATTATACTAGCATATTCAGATTGTCTAATACTTTCTCCAGTATTCTTAAACAATTTCAAATTAGGATCAAACGGAGTACAAACAGGTTTACAATCAAAATATTCATACTTCCTCAGAATTTTTTCAATGTAGTGAGATTGATCTAAAGAAATACCACTATCAGTTCTAATTATTTTGATTCCCAAGATTACACTAGCTTCACCCAAATATTTCACGTCAAAATTCGAACTAAGCATGCTTTTAGTTTCATTGACAACATATAAATTGGAACCAAATATCAGCAAATCATCCACATACAAGCAAACAATCACACACACATCATTCTCAGATTTATAATAGATGCATTTGTCACCCTCATTTATTCTGAAATTATTTGAAATCATTAAATTATCAAATTTCTCATGCCATTGTTTAGGAGCTTGTTTCAAACCATAAAGAGATTTTTCTAGCTCACATATTTTTTGTTCTTGTCCAGGAATTACAAAACCTTCAGGTTGTTCCATGTAAATTTCCTCTTCTAGTTCACCATCCAAAAAAGCAGTTTTCACATCCATTTGGTGAATAACAAGATTATGAACAGCAGCAACAACAATCAAAACACGTGTTGATGTTAATCTAGTAACAGGAGAATAAGTATCGAAAAAGTCTACGTTTTCTCGTTGCCTAAATCCTTTAGGAACCAGTCTAGCCTTGTGCTTATCTACTGTTCCATCAGGTTTGAGTTTCCTTTTGAAAACCCATTTACAACCTATAGGATTATAACCAGGAGGTAAATCTACTATACGCCAAGTTCCATTAGACATATGAGAATCCCATTCATCATCTACAGCTTCTTGCCAGAAACTAGACTCTGCAGAACTAAACGCCTCTTGTAAATTAGAAGGTTCTTCCTCTATAGCGTAAAATTCAAAATCGGGATCTTTATCTTTTATCTCAGTCCTAGCTCTTTTACTACGTCTAGGTTCAACTTCAGTGATCCTAGTTTCTTCACTTCTAGGTTCTTCTAATCTAGGTTCAGAATCAGAACTAGGTAAAGAACCCCTACTATTACCCCCACTATTTCTAAATTTAAAAGGAAATCTCTCTTCAAAGAAATCAACATCAATAGATTCAATAATAACCTTATTATTAATATCAAAGAACCTATAAGATTTACTGTTTTGAGCATAACCAATAAAAACACATTCATAAGCTCTACTTTCTAACTTATGTCTTTTAGGATCAGGTTTTCTAACGAAAGCTAAACAACCCCAAATCTAAAATAAGAGACATTAGGTTTTCTATCTCTCCAAATTTCATAAGGAGATATCTTGGTTTTATTATTGGGAATGCGATTCAAAACATGGAAAACAGTCAACAAACATTCACCCCACCAAGGGGAAGCAGCACCAGAACTAAGCAAACAAGCAACAGTAAGTTCAGTCAGTGTACGATTCTTTCTTTCAGCTTTTCCATTCATTTGAGGATTATATGGAGCAGTTCTTTCATTATTATGCCATTATTTTGATAAATTTCAGTAAAAGGAGCAGAATCATATTCAGTGCCTCTATCACTACGAAACCTCTTAATTTTTCTACCAAATTGATTTTCAATTTCAGCAATAAAGATCTTAAATTTTTCAATAGCTTCATTCTTATGGCTCAACAAATAAACATAAGTATAATTAGAACAATCATCAATGAACGTCATGATATACCTCTTGCCATTTCTAGTTAGGATACCTTCATATTCACACAAATCAGAATGTATTAAGTCTAGTGGTTTGGATTATCTTATAACAGATTTATGTGAAGTTTTGGTTATTTTTGCTTGACTGCAGTATTCACATTTTTCAAATTCATTTTCAGAAAATTCAGGGAGGACACCTAACTTGCTCATGTTATTTACTAACTTTTTACCCACATGACAAAGCCTACCATGCCAAACATTAAAATTGCAAACCATATTAGCAGAATATTCAATTTTATTCATACCATCAACATTAAGCTTAAACATTCCATCAGTAGCATAACCCTTTCCTACAAAACTCTTATTCTTAGTTATAGTGTAAATATCAGACCCAATAGTTTGAAACAACCCAGCCTTGTTGAGAAAATAGCCGGAAACAAGGTTCTTTCTCATTTCTGGAGTGTGAAGGACATCTTTCAGCATGAGTGTCTTCCCATAAGTAAACTTCAACTCTATCATACCAGAACCTTTCACCATAGTGCTGTGAGAGTCTCCCAACAACACTTTCTTATCCTTGGTTTCAACATAAGTCTTAACACATGGACCTATCAAAACAACAATGACGCGAAGCACCACTGTCTATCCACCACCCATAGGATCCACCAACCATGTAGAACTTTGGATCAGAGACCATGGCAATTATAACGTCACTCACAGCATTAGCTTGTGCGTTATTATTTTCCTTGTTAAACCTGCAATTCCTAGCCATGTGGTTTGGTTTACCACAGGTATAACAAAGAAACTCAGAATTGCAATTCTGTCCATTTTTCGATGGGTGTTGGTTTTTGTTTTGATTAGGCCTTCTTCCTCCTTTCTTCTGGTTCGGGTTAGGTTTCATATCCTTTTTCTTAGGTTTCAAACTGGGATGAGTCTTATTGTTAGAAACAATGAGAATATCTTCCTTCTTATCGTGTTTCCGAGCTTCTTCCTCAACCCTGAGCTTAACAATCAAACTTTCAAGAGAAAATTCTTTAGTCTTGTGACGCAAAGTATTACGAAAATCTTTCTAGATAGTTGGTAACTTGTCAATCATTACAGAAACTTGAAATTGTTCATCAGTTTTCATACCTTCGGCCACAATTTCGTGGTAAATTTTTTGAAGTTCATGAGCCTGTGCAACAACTGATCTATCATCCACCATTTGGTATCTCACATACCGGCTCACAACATATTTCTTTGAACCAGCTTCCTCGGTGTCATATTTTTTTCTGTAATGCATCCCATACATCTTTAGCAGTTTCAAAGTTGAATAATACTCATATAAATCATCAGATAATGCGTTAAGAATGTAGTTTTTGCAATCGAAGTCATTATCGACCCATTTGTCAATGGCCTTCTGTTTCTCCTCAGGAGTTTAAGGAACAACTTCTTTGGCACCACCGGTAGGAGGTGGATCGGTAGCAGCACCACCAGCATCAGCAGCAGCAGCAGTCTTATCAGCAGCAGGTTACAGGGTTCCAGGATGAAAACTCGATACAATCATATGCAGCTTCATCAGTTTGAGATAAAAAAACATCTTCAACTTCCATCTTCTGAAATGCAACCCTTCAAATTTGAAAGGCTTGTTGGTATCATCAACGCGCTTCTTTTCAACCTCCATAGCAAAATCGTTTACCTTAAAATTGTTGGAAACAATAAAGAAAATTCGCACAAAATAAATCTCAAACAGCTGAGTCGCGGACTAGGTCGCTATCTTTAAGGTATTTCACGACTCTTCCTCTTGATCTCAAAAACTTGTCGAACACCTATGGGATAAAATAACTGATTCTCTCTTGTTCGATTTCTCTGCACCTTAAGAAATCGAACCAACTCTTACTCTATCTTACACTTGCTCAGAATACAAATAGATGAAAAAACTCAGTAATTCATCTTCTCCAAAAACTGTCTTTTATAACTCAAAGGAAATCAATTCGGTTTAATGAGAATAAAATCAATAATAACTGCATACTTAAAATCCTTCATAACAATAATAAAACGGCTAGAATATAAAACCGAAATTAATGAATTTAATTGAGAATATTAAGTTGACAAAAAACCGTTATGGAAATCAGAAGTTAAATCTACAAAAAATTAACTTTTAAATCAGTAGACCTCCCAAGACCCCCAAGGCCCCGCTCTCCCAGACTTTTTAAGTAATATAGATATATATATATATATATAATATACCTAGTCAAATGCATGGGTTGAGACTTGAACCCAAGTCTATAGTGTGGGAGCCCAAACACCACACTAATTCTATAAGTTTGATATGATATTACAAAACTATGTTTTTAAATATATATATATCTCCCAACAGGTATTCATCATATGTGGCGTGAAAAATAGTATGTCGTATCTTTTTGGGAATTTTGATAAAGTGCCCCAGTTTTGAAATATACAAATTAAAGTGCCCCCGTTTTTTTAACTTTTCAAAAATGCCCTCATCTTGACCGTTATTTTCAAAAAACGGTGAACTGCCAGTTAAAGCCGTTAACACTTAGGTGGCACATGTAAAAAGTCTGATGTGATTTGTAGATAGTGGTAAAAGTGGTTCGTTTAAAGACTTGTGAAGATTTGTTTTAGACTGAAAATAAAAACTCAAGATGAAGTTGTTTTCAAGATTTTAAAAACACTGAGACTTGGATTCCACCAATCTCCAATTTCTATGTGATTTAATCTAATCAATATTTATGCAACTCTTTACGTTTAAAGTGATTCTAATAATTTCACCTAGACAAGTAAATTCTCAAAACAATAGTTGTAAATCAAAAGCACGGACCATCAAAAGACTAACCTAAGCATGAC
The DNA here is from genome assembly GCF_003573695.1 of Papaver somniferum. Taxonomy (NCBI): domain Eukaryota; kingdom Viridiplantae; phylum Streptophyta; class Magnoliopsida; order Ranunculales; family Papaveraceae; genus Papaver; species Papaver somniferum. Next base: position 14,251,910 of record NC_039367.1, on the reverse strand, counting down.
CCGTCAATTGAGAGCACAACCACTTAATCAGAATCATATATTCAATTTCAGTTCAGTGCAAATAATCATAAAATATATTGTAAAAATTAATTAAATAGAAATTACCACATAGTAATTGGGAAAATGGCTTCCTCTGTCGCCTCAACAAAAGGGTTTAGCTCCTCATATTATTCACGTGCTCAAAATAGTTGTTCATAGCTCAAATAGGTGAAAAACAAGAGAAAACTAATAAAGCATACAGTTAGCAACGCTGCAACGGTGTTACAAACAGCTGTTACAACGGGTTGAACTGTTACTGAGAAAAGATGACAAGCTTATGATATATGTTATCTATTATTGTTGAACAACGATACTTCTGTTATGCTGTTTGAAAAAGACTGCCTCTGCGACTGTCCTCGTCTGTCCAATGTTCTTCAGCTTCGTCTTCTTCCTCCTGCTTCAGCAGCAGCAGAGAGCTTCTCTGCAAGTCTTCTTTCTTGGATTCTCTGGCCTCTGACTAGACCCCTAACTCTCGATACCCTTCTCTGAACTTCCAGCCGCTCTTATATACACCTCAGGACCAATTAAACCTCCCGGAAATCTTTTGTTTCTTCTCTTCTTTTCTTCGCTGCCAAGTTGCGAATAATCCTCTCTAAGTTTTCTTTACGAGTCTTTTTTAGTCCAATATGGCGTCCCTGAATCTCTCAAGGATAAAACTAAATCAACATAGAGTAATCTTTCTTATCTTTTCACGTAACTTCCAAAAATACCATTACAGAGCCGAATATCTCTCTCACTCCCTGTTTAAGGAAATCAACGTGAAATACTTCTTTTCCGAATCAAAAGCCCAATAAAAAGCCTGTTACGATATAACAACCATTCCTATCCAGTTCCTCGTACAAATCCAACAACAACTGCCAAATATGATCCACCAAATCCCATAAACAATGGCTTCCCTATTTTACTTCAAAGTGACGTACCTTCCATCTTTTATCGAATCTAAAGGAGATTATCCACCATGTTTTAGTGTAACAGGATGATACGTGTCTTTAATGCAACCAAAACCCTGAGAAAATCTCGACCAAATTTCTCCAGACAATAACGTCGAAGAATTGTGTTTTCTTTTCCCGCCAGTTTCTATTTTCAAACAAAAGAGAAGATGACCTCCTCCTATCCGGACTGGGGTGCATTTAGCCATTGGAGTGTATATAGCAGTGAGGTGCCCCTTAGTAATTGAAGCGCCCCTTATCCAAACTAAGAGTCCGAATAGTAATTTTCTCCCACGAGCGCAAATACCACTTTTCGAGCCAATTTTCCCGCAAAATCTTATTTCTCCAAAAACACCTACAAAGACACAAAAAGCCATAATAAATACAAAATCGAGCACTAACAATATATACAATTGAGATTATATCAGACACAAAAATGTGTCTATCAAATACCCCCAAACTTATTATTTGCTAGTCCTCGAGCAAATCAAATCTAGAAAATAAAATCCTAACTCACTGTCGCAGGCATCGTCGATTGCATTTAGCGTATGCAATAAGCCTTTAAACCCCTAGGTGTCCCTAGTGGCGGAGTGTTGTCTACGGAGGGCTTACCAGAGGTATACCCACAAAACCTTTATACTCCAGACTCTAGTTATCTACACAGAACCTTGGAAGGCACTAAAGAATCTCCTTGGTTGGCATACTTATTGACTACAGGAGGAAGTACCCTGATGCGAAATTCCAATTGCTGTACACGAGTTCGCACTCAAGCATACTTAAATTCATATAAAGTGACGGAAATCTACTCAGATAGTTGCACTATGGACATCAATATCCGGAGTCGAAACTAATCACATGGATAGATCAAGAAGATGGATATAGAGAAAAACATAGATGGTTTTGATGTTTACTAGGTGAACGATGTTTCTCATATCTGTCTGAAGGCCTCCGACAAAATGAACCTATCCTAATGGACCGAGATACTAGTCTGACTAATATCAACACACTGGCATATACAAGGGTACCAGTGGTCGATAATCCTAACTCTAGGTCAACACAACTGGCATATACAAGGGTTCTAGTGGTCGACTTTATTGAATTTATTCCAGTTGGTTTGATGGTCTGGTCTCAATTTCTCTCTCTCTCTTTTTTTTTATATCTCAATCGCTCTAATTCACCCTAGCATTGGTAACAACTTGAATCGTGAGCCCCACCTAATCACTTAGAGAAACATAGTTTAAAAACAAAACAAACTAAAAACAAAAGTGAAAAGGACTCAACGAGATATGGTGAAACTATCATGTTATTTCTAACACCTGAGCTCTGTGATTTTATGAATAGACTCTTTAGATGTTGCCATCTAGTCAGATTGGTTACTCAACTCCTACAACCAAAATTCTTCCATCCACTTAGATTGATCAATGCCATCCTTAATAGGCATAAATTTCTAGGCTCTGGAGTTTAATTATGCAACTGAAAAGTTTCTCCTATACCCCCAAACTTAAATCTAACATTGTCCTCAATGTTCCAAAGGTGAAATTAAAAGCATGAACAAGGAGAAACTGTTACCATTTGAAGCAAAAGAGATAAGGAAAGATATTACCGTGTTGCATGAGAATGGGTTACCTCCCAAGAAGCTAAGTTTAAAGTCTTCAGCCATGCTAAGAAAGGATTAATCACCTCATAAAATCATAAAATAATAGTCGAAATATCTGTTGGTTATCAAAACCAAATAGAGCTATCACAAGTAAAAGGAATCTGCAACATGCCAAGAAAATGAACAAATAAAGCACACCCTTGTCTAGTTTCCTGTTTAAGACAACTACATCTAGTTGTGATTCAGGTTCATGATCTATAACTGGGTCCAAATAAAATATTTTCATGGGTTGCGTTTCCTCATAGGTAAGATCCAAATGTTCAGGTTCTAGAGTCTGGAAAAACTCAAATAAAAACTTAGAAGCACATAATAATAACCTGAATAATTGAGGATCCTCTAAGTCAATCGGATTTGACTTACATAGCTGACCACAATGATAGTGGTGATCTTCCTTAAACAAGTATGTCGACCCTAATCTCCTAAAGTAATTAGGTTTAGTCTCAAAAATTAATATTCGACACATTTGAAAATCAAACATTCCCACATTTGGAAGAAAAATATTTGGTGGCAAAACAAAGTCAATCTGGGTATCATAGCCTGGGTAAACCACATCAACCAGAGGATGGGTTTCTAATAACTGAAATTTCTTGTGGACATCACTAGGTTCAGGAAAACGTGTACGAAGATAATCTTGTAAAATGGCTGAGGCACATATGTCAAGTCCCAAGTGAGGGACCTTTCTAAGAGTTAAATCACATGGAGAATGATAATCACCCCCAAACTTAGAGTTTTCAGTGTCTCTAGAAAGACTAGTCACAACTTCCCTAATTTCAAGGTCATCTAATTCATGAAAATGATCAATTGATTCTTCTAAGTCGGGTACATCCTCACTCATCTCGACGAGTTCATTTTCTTTTTCTAAGTCTATTGTTTCTAAATCGCTAGACTCAAAACATACTCGTCCCTTTAAACCATTATTAGCTTCGTAATCAAAAGGAAATACTACATCGTCTAAAACGGGGGTATCTCTAGTCAAATCCTCGTCCTTTTGAATAGGTGAATAATTATTAAAATTATTTGGATTTGAACTAGAAATAATATTATTATTAAGCTCAGTTGGAGTAGCAAATTCCTGATCACTATGCCTATTTATTTCAAATTCTTCATCGACACTATCCTCATCATAATCATTATAATAACATGAAAATGGTTGAACCTCATCTAAACAACAAGTAGTGTTACCAATTATATCCTCGTCATCTTGATTATGCGAATAATTATCCTCATTTTCAACGGTATTATTGGAGACACTGTATTGAAAATTAAGATTATTTTGAGCAATTCTTTCGTTCGTCTCAGCTATCAGCTTGAGGGATTCTTCTATAGAAAGTTTTCTTTCGTCATAAACTAAGTTATTCATCTCAGCTATCCTACGTGTCGACTCTTCTAATTTCCTGAGAGACTCTTCTAAAGGGGAAATATAAGAATTTTGCTCATATGACCGATGCGTATGTGGATAGTAATTGGGCTCACCATGGTATGGACCATAATCTTCAAAAGGCTGATGTTCCCAACCACTATTCACACTATGGTCAAAGTAGTAACGTCCGTTTTGAAACTCAGTCGGATATTCGTTGTATTGGCTATTGTAATACCAGTTCGACATTCTACTGTAGGGGTGTGAGTTGTCACACAAAATAAAACCCACTGACAGGGGATTCGTGGGTGGATAGAGTCTTACCTCCCGTACCAGACGGGCGATGAACCGTTGAAGTCGACTCAGGCCACCGACTCCAATGTCAGTGTACGAACCCGAGGGGCCGAGACAGTATCGTAACTGTCGTCCTTCCCTGCAAACAGTTTATATTTAATTTTTAACCCCTTCATTAGGGTTTCAAAATAATAATAATGTCCAGTCCAAAAATAAATTCCAAAACTAAAAATGTCCAAAAAGGAAAAGAAAAATTACAAAAATAAAATAATATTCACAGTTTCTAAAAATAAACAAAATAACTATGTACAAAATCTTCTTCTTCACTACTTTCAGATTCCTTTTTTCTTTCCTTCTCTGACGATGCTTTTCTGTTATAGCACTTTTTCTTTCCTTGTAGCTTCGCTCCAAATCTGAAAAGAATCGAAAAATACCAAAACGCGTAAAAGAGAACAAAAATAATAAAAAGAAACCTAAAACAAATCTAAATACAAATCCGCGTCGGCGACGCCAAAAATTGATGTGATTTGTAGATAGTGGTAAAAGTGGTTCGTTTAAAGACTTGTGAAGATTTGTTTTAGACTTAAAATAAAAACTCAAGATGAAGTTATTTTCAAGATTTTAAAAACACTGAAACTCGGATTCCACCAATCTCCAATTTCTATGTGATTTAATCTAATCAATATTTGTGCAACTCTTTACGTTTAAAGTGATTCTAATAATTTCACCTAGACAAGTAAATTCTCAAAACAATAGTTGTAAATCGAAAGCACAGACCATCAAAAGACTAACCTAAGCATGACCCATCAATTGAGAACACAACCACTTAATTAGAATCATATATTCAATTTCAGTTCAGTGCAAATAATCATAAAAAATATTGTAAAAATTAATTAAATAGAAATTACCACATAGTAATTGGGAAAATGGCTTCCTCCGTCGCCTCAGCAAAAGGGTTTAGCTCCTCATATTATTCACGTGCTCAAAATAGTTGTTCATAGCTCAAATAGGTGAAAAACAAGAGAAAACTAATAAAGCAGACAGTTAGCAATGCTGCAACGGTGTTACAAACAGCTGTTACAACGGGTTGAACTGTTACAGAGAAAAGATGACAAGCTTATGATATATGTTATCTATTATTGTTGAACAACGATACTTCTATTATGCTGTTTGAAAAAGACTTCCTCTGCGACTGTCCTCGTCTGTCCAATGTTCTTCATCTTCGTCTTCTTCCTCCTGCTTCAGCAGCAGCAGAGAGCTTCTCTGCAAGTCTTCTTTCTTGGATTCTCTGGCCTCTGACTAGACCGCTAACTCCGATACCCTTCTCTGAACTTCCAGCCGCTCTTATATACACCTCAGGACCAATAAAACCTCCAGGAAATCTTTTGTTTCTTCTCTTCTTTTCTTCGCTGCCAAGTTGCGAATAATCCTCTCCAAGTTTTCTTTACGAGTCTTTTTTAGTCCAATCTGACGTCCCTGAATCTCTCAAGGATAAAACTAAATCAACATAGAGTAATCTTTCCTATCTTTTCACGTAACTTCCAAAAATACCATTACAAAGCCGAATATCTCTCTCACTCTCTGTTTAAGGAAATCAACGTGAAATACTTCTTTTTCGAATCAAAAGCCCAATAAAAAGCCTGTTACGATATAACAACCATTCCTATCCAGTTCCTCGTACAAATCCAACAGCAACTGCCAAATATGATCCACCAAATCCCATAAACAATGGCGACCCTATTTTAATCCAACAGCAACTGCCAAATATGATCCACCAAATCCCATAAACAATGGCTGCCCTATTTTACTTCAAAGTGACGTACCTTCCATCTTTTATCGAATCTAAAGGAGATTATCCGCCCTGTTTTAGGGTAACAGGATGATACGTGTCTTTAATGCAACCAAAATCCTGAGAAAATCTCGACCAAATTTCTCCGGACAATACAAAAGAGAAGATGACCTCCCCCTATCCAGTTTGGGGTGCATTTAGCCATTGGAGTGTATATAGCAGTGAGGTGCCCCTTAGTAATTGAAGTGCCCCTTATCCAAACTGAGAGTCTGAATAGTAATTTTCTCCCACGAGCGCAGATACCACTTTTCGAGCCAATTTTCCCGCAAAAGCTTATTTTTCCAAAAACACCTACAAAGACATAAAAAGCCATAATAAATACAAAATCGAGCACTAACAATATATACAATTGAGATTATATCAGACACAAAAATGTATGTCGTATTTTTTTGGAATTTTGATAAAGTGCCCCCGTTTTGAAATATACAAATTAAAGTGCCCCCGTTTTTTTTAAACTTTTCAGAAATGCCCTCATTTTGACCGTTATTTTCAAAAAACGGTGAACTGCCAGTTAAAGCCGTTAACACTTAGGTGGCACCTGTAAAAAGTCCAATGAAACCTTCACCAGAGTTTGGCCGATCCTAGATGTGTTCGGATTTGACTCGGCATGTGACTCGTCTTCATCTTCTCATGCAGGAGGGTCGATGATTCAAAAAGAACTCCCATTTCTTCATATCCAGAAACCTAGAAATCACCCTATCTAGAAACCCAAAACTGAAAATCGGATTCAAACAATAACAGAGAACACAACACAAACTCCGTCAAATACCCAATTTAGCTCAATCATGTTCTTCCCAAATAAAGTACCTGATTTTAGCAGTTAGGGACTCAAACTTCAAATTGAAGAATCATTAGACATCATAAAAATAAAATTACCCGTTTCATGAATTAGCAAAAAAGGTTACATATGACAAAACCCCTAAAATTTCTTATGAACCCTAATGAAAGAGATAACCAATTTACCATTCACAAAGCCGAGTTGATCAAATTAAGTGAAAACAAACACAGATAAGATGAATTAAAACAAACCCATTATCTCAAATTGATAGAACTCCAAAGTATCAATACAAATTTGATCCATTATAATCATTGAACGACTAGGTTAACAAAAAAAATAAAAATTATCTTACTGCTATACACTAATAAATTCACAACAGCTACTCCATCCATTCATCTTCTTAATTGTCTTATTTTTCCTTCAACAATATCGTATTCACTTTCACCACCGGAATCAGATCAATTTTCTCATAATTTCCCTCAAACATACCTCACAGTTAACGTCTTTTGCAAACCCTAACTCATAATTTCCCTCAAACTAAGATCAAACCGTAACTTCACTCATCATTTACAAACCTAATAATGAGAAAGACTGTTGTTATTATTGAGATTTCAAAGAAGAAGAAGATGAAATAAGAACATAGAAAGCGACAGTGAGAAAAGGATAAGGAGAAGTAGCCGCATAGGGGAGGAACTGGACAAAATAAAGTGAGAAACTTCAATGATTTTTCTAAGTTTAGAGCATCCATGGTGGGCGGAGTATAACCAAAAATTTGGGATGAGATCATGACGCAGTGGGACGGAGTAAAGATCAAATCCCAGCCAAAGATCAAATTCCAGACCATATTTGGTCGCGACCAAATACCAAATCCTAATATAGTCGGGCGTAAATTTAAAGTACGCTTGTTGCTGGGCGTAAATTTAAAGTACGCACGTTAACGGGCGGAGATTTAAATTACGCCCGATGAAAATTCAAATTAAAAAAAAAAAAAAAAATGAGGCGTAAACTTAAAGTACGCCTGTTGACAAGCGTAAATTTAAAGTACGCCTGGTGATTGATTGGGCGGACATTTGAGATACGCCCGATGAAATTCTTTTGGGGCGGAGATTTAAATTACGCGCGACCAAATTTTAATCGGGACCGTTACGTAACAACACGGACTAAACCCAAAATTTGATCTTTTTTTTGATCTTTGATCTTTGGTTTTGATCGCACCACTGCAGTTGCTCTTAGGGTTTGGTAAGGGTTTTTAAGTAATTTAATCCATTGTTTGACTTGTCAAAGCTACCTTGACTAACTTGTTTCAATTTGGATGGAAAACTAAACGGAAAGGGCACTTTTGAAAAGTTGAAAAAACCGAGATCATTTTATTAAATCGGAAATTGAGAATGGGGTAGTTTATCAATATTCCCTATCTTTTTTTTTTATTCCTAATATAGGAAAGAAATTTCATTTAACTTTAACAATGAGTGACATTCAGTTTCTCTCCAAACGAGGGATATCGATCATAAGAGCAAGTCTTATGGTGGAATCCAAACTATTCCAAGTGTGGAAAAACCATGCAATGTCAAGTCTAGTGGCTTTCAAGTTGGGGTCTTCCACAGAAAATCCAAGCAAGGTTCCACGCTTTCGTGGAAGGGTTCGTGGAATCCATCTGAACGCCAATAAGAATAGCGTTAAACGCAATTAAGAATTGAGCTAAAAAAACGCAATTAAGAATTGCCTCTTTTTTTTATCCGTAGATTTAAAATGAGTTGTTGAAATCTAACGGCTGAAAAAAAGCTCAATTCTTAATTGCGTTTTTTTAGCTCCGTTAAGAATAACATTTCTATTATTCCACCATTACACTTGCGCTTCCATCCACAGTTCCAAGTGCTGAGGTGGCATGGAAGATGGATGGATTCCACCATAAGACTTGTTATGGTGGAATCCAAACTATTCCAAGTGTGGAAAAACCATGGAATGTCAAGTCTAGTGGCTTCCAAGTTGAGGTCTTCCACAGAAAATCCAAGCAAGGTTCCACGGTTTCGTGGAATCCATCTGAACGCCAATAAGAATAGCGTTAAACGCAATTAAGAATGGAGCTAAAAAAACGCAGTTAATAATTGCGTTTTTGCTTTTATCCGTAGATTTTAAATGAATTGTTAGAAATCTAATGGCCGAAAAAAAGCTTCATTCTTAATTGCGTTTTTTAGCTTCATTTTTAATTGCGTTTTTTTAACTCCATTAAGATTAGCGTTTCTACTATTCCACCATTACACTTGCGCTTCCATCCACAATTCCAAATACTGAGATGGCTTGGAAGATGGATGGATTTCAGCATAAGACTTGCTCTAAATGAGAACTTTTAGTTCCCCGAAAGATAGGAAGACAGCAGACTCTAGCTTCATTTGCCAGATTATTGGTTAGAAATGGCTTTAAAGTTCTGTTTTGTGAACATCTTTGGGCTGGTGATATTCCCTTCAAGGAAACCTATCATAACATTACTCAATAATAACATCTACAAACAACTGGGCGCTTCATAAATGCGCTGCAACTTTAAGCAACTTGGGTATTGGATCTGGATGAAAGCTTTTTTTTTAATTATCGGTCTGGATAAAAGGTTATCACAGCTTTAAATAAACGAAATATAATATCTCTTACCTCAAAGATTAAATACTCTACTTTTACCGGGGTACAAGGGACATTAAATACTCTATTTTTTACCTGGGATTTAGGGATTATTCATTAAAAATGCCACAACCTCGGTAATTTAAGCAATCGTAATCAATGAAAATGAAATTCCTGTTCTACCCTTATTGATTAGTGATTATTACTAAATACTTTGTCCCAATCACAAATCCCACGTGGTAAGCCTCGCTGCACTCAAAAATCCCACTGTCCCCACCTAAACAAAAACCAAGAATTGTTCCTGATTTTATATTTCTCTGTCTAACTTTTCGTTTGTCTTCTTCTCCGTCTCCACTTACTAGTACCGTAGTTGGATAATTCTTCATCTTCTTAGTACTTTGAATCTGTGATCATCACATGAAATGAACTAGCGTAGAAAAATAAATCAATATAAAATCAGTCTTCATTAATTAACTAATCATATTTCTCACCTAAACAACACATAATCCATCCCACCTTGTTTTTACCATGTTTGAGGATTTGATACTCTCTATGGTGATTTACCGCTAATCTGATTCAACGATCGTTTCTCTCTTTTTCTCTCTCTATTTCACCTCTGTAACTTCTTCCATAACTCTTTTCCTTCTTCCTTGGTCATTGACCTCTTCCCTTAAACATGTGGAACGTAAATGAAATCAGAGAACAAAAAGATCAATTATAAAACCAGATCAAAACATCAGAAAACTAATTTCGTCATTGATGAATATGAGATCCAAAAAGAAGAATACTGATGGGTTTGAGGAAAAAGAAAATTGGGTGTCTTCAAATTAGATGCATACTTCTAAATATGAAGCTGTGCTAGACGACAGCCTTTGTCATTGCCCCTTCAAGCAAGTTCATGGCTGCCAGGATGGAATTAATGGCAGGGGTTATGTAAAGGGTTCTTTCCTGAAGCATGTTTATGACAGGCATCTCTCCTCTGAAGATGACAAGATCATATGCAGGGATTTGATTGCTTCTAACTTGCACATTTACTCGGCTTGGGAGAATGTTCTACGTCGCTTGCATATGTGGTTATGTTGCAGATGTATGCATTTCCACGGTTGGAAGAAAGCTTGCAAGGGGAGATGGAGAAGTGGAGCTGTGCATGGAGATGTCATAGCCGGGCCTCTCAATGGTGCAGAGGTTGAGTTTCTTCTTCACGGTTTGGACAAACCAGGTGAGCTTTTGCCAGGTGGTGCTGATGCCTGCTTAGTTTCTACCTGCAATACAACCTGTGGACCTGTAGCCTGCTTTGTTCCTTCCTGTAATACAACCAGTGATGCTGTAGACTGTATTGGTGATGGTGACGCTGTAGAAGTGTCTACTCCAGGACCCTCCCTTTCTACAGACTTACTAAACGCAGTGCTTCAAAGGCAGTTCACGACAGTCTCTAGCATTCCGTATAAATGCAGGCTTGCTTTTGCGAGAACACTAAAGGTATGTCTTGACAGGATTATTGTAAATCCTGGTAGCTTATCAGCTTGGTTACATCTTATCTTTCTCCCAATCTGCACGCTAACCTTGTTCAAGCCAAGAAGCTCCACCGAGAAGAAATCCGGCAACAGAAAACGTTTACAGGTTGCAGCCATTAATCGGACTCTTGCTGTTTGGAAAGAGCCTAACGGCTGTTCTATTTTGTTAAAGAAACTTCTACAACAGCCTTTACATTTTGGGTCTAAAGAGGCAGATGAGAAGAGACAAGACGCAGCTACCTTGTTAGCTTGTCAAAAGAAGATAAGTTGTGGCCATTTCGCAGCAGCCATTCGAGTGCTCTCTTCGTCTGGTTTAGCTCCTCGTAACGAGTACACGTACTTGGAACTGCTAGACAAGCATCCACCTGCGCCTATGCCCACTGTTTCCTGTGATGAGGCCATGGTTGACCCAATTATAGTAGATTCTCGGGTTGTTTTACGGGCTATCAGGAGCTTCCCCAAAGGCACTTCATGCGGTCGTGATGGTTTGCGTGCTCAGCATCTGGTCGACGCAATCAGTGGGGCGGCAGCTGTTATTGCAGATGATTTACTTGTTTCAATTACTGGGGTTGTCAATCTTTGGTTGGCTGGTAGGTGTCCTGCGGTTTTGGGAGAATTTATTGCTAGTGCACCTTTAACCCCTTTACTTAAACCTGGAGGTGGTATTAGGCCCATTGCAGTTGGTACAGTTTGGCGCAGATAGGTCTCGAAAGTAGCTGCTGTCTCGGTTGGTAAGGATATGTCTACTTATTTGGGCGATTACCAATTCGGGGTTGGTATTCCTGCTGGTGGGGAAAGTATTTTACATGCTGTAAATCGCCTACTGGAGATGAATGGTCACTCAGAGGAAATGTCAATGATGCTCATTTACTTTTCCAATGCCTTCAACATGGTGAGAAGATCGCAGCTCATCAAAGAGGTTCGCCTTCATTGTCCAGGTATTTCTCGTTGGGTAGAATTTTGTTACTCGAGGCCTGCCAAACTCTACTATGACCATTATATTTTGTCATCTGCACTTGGAGTTCAGCAAGGTGACCCCCTTGGTCCTATGCTCTTTGCATTGACACTTCACCCCCTAGTGAAGACTATTGCTTCTCAATGCAAACTTGACTTGCACGCTTGGTACTTGGATGATGGTACAATTATTGGTGATACATTAGAGGTAGCTAAGGCTCTGAGCATAATAGAAACTGAGGGACCACGCAGGGGTTTACATCTTAATGTAAAGAAAACCGAAGTCTTTTGGCCTTCTACTGACCCCAGAAGCACAGCTGACGGAGTTTTCCCCGCTGATATTGGTAGACCTTCTAATGGTGTTAAACTATTGGGTGGACCGGTGAGTCTGGATTTGAACTTTATCAGTGATATGATGTTGAGCAGGGTGAATAAGACTGTTCAATTGATGTCTGCTATCAAGAAACTCAAAGACCCTCAAAGTGAGATGCTATTACTTCGCAATTGCACTGGAGTTTCTAGATTGTATTTTGCAATGCGTACTACCAATCCTGCAGCCTTACAATCTGCCACTGCCCTTTTTGATGATCACTTACTTAAGTACTTGAGACTTCTCATCACTGGTGATGGTGCGGGGTTTGGTCCTCTACAGCAGCGACTATCTACCTTGCCCATCAAAGATGGTGGACTTGGCATTTACACCATGGCTGACACTAGCGCCTATTGTTACCTTGCTTCTCACTGTCAGACGACTTCGGTACAAAAGGTGATCCTTGGTAATTCATTCTCAACTGAAAAAGGCTCTGCTTATCAGTTTGCACTACAGAATTTTGCTCAGGTATGTGGCTTGCCTTCTACATACTGTGTCGATGATACTGCCCCCCTATCCATGCACTCCCTGGCAGTCACTTATTTTGATACAGTTAAGAAGCAAATCCCAGACCAATTTTCTATGTCCGCAAGAGATTCCATCCTGTGGCAGTGCAACCGTATGAAGCATGCACAAGATTATTTAATGGCTGTACCCATCATTGGGCTTAATCAGTGCCTTGGACCTAGACATTTTAGAGCTGTACTTTGCTATCGTCTTGGTATCCCATTGTTTCTTGAGAATGGCTTGTGCCCAAATTGTAATAAAACCATGGACATCTTTGGTGATCATGCACTTCATTGTGCTAAGGATATAGGCCCCAAGTTTCGACATGATATTGTTCGTGATGTAGTCGTCGACATTTGCTTCAAAGCTAGTGTTCCTGCTCGTAAGGAAGTTTCTTTGGGATTTCTGACGAATGATGACAAAGAGCTGAAACCTGCTGATATTCTTGTGCTTAACTGGGAAGACGGAAAGGATGTTTGTATGGATGTCACTGGTGTTTCTCCCTTCGCAGGTGATGGAATTCGCTCTTTCGTCCCATGGAAAGCTATATCTAATTCGGTTTCACGTAAACACTCTAAATACTTGGACAAGTGTATTTCACATGGCCATGGATTGAGTGTTTTGGCTTTCTCTACTCTAGGAGAGTTGGGTGAGGATACTTTGTGTTTTTTCAAGCGCCTGAAGAATTGTTTAGTTAGTAACGACGCTAGTAGTGGTTTTGGTAGCTTTATTTTTCATAGATTAGGCGTTGCTATTCAAAAAGGTGTTGGAGCCCAGCTTGTTGCTAGGTTACCAACCAAAAGCTTTGTATAATGATTAATTACAAACTGTAAATTAGTGATTTTTTTTTTAGTTTTATATTTATTCTAAAATTATATTCCCAATCAACAACTGATTTAAATGGAATATTTAGAATTTTTTTCCTGATTTTTAACAAAGAAGGCAAGTATAAGACCGGAGATTCTCTATTTTACGAAAGAAAAGAAAATGTTGATTTTGCCAATAAAGGGAGAAAAAAATCCGGCTAATTATCCTTAATATTTTCAGTTTATTTCATCAGAGACGATAAAGACTCCACGTCAAACTGGCTTAGTAATTAATTTGATGAGTAGTGCTAGAGAGAGAAAACAAACGGCCCTAATGAGTAAAGATGGCATAGTTATTCGGGGTATTATAAGGAATTTTAGATTATATTTTTAAGGAAAATTTATATTTTCAAGATGTTTAAAATTCCAACAGAAATATCGTAATTCAATGCAAAATTTAATGATTTAATCATCGGTAACCTGTATACAGGCATACAGGTTTAGAGGACCCTACATCAAATGATAGAAAATGTAACTATAGGTGATGAAGCGATTGCATATCATGGATGATCCGTTGTCAACCGTCAAATATAATTTCACTTTCTTACTTAACTACAGTAATATAATAAGTGGTAGGAAAGAGTTCGTATCCACGGAGAGGCTTTTGTTGTTATGTAATTTTCAGTTTCTAAGATAACCAAGGGGGATTTTTGTTTTAGCAAATATAATAAAATAAAGTAAAGCAAAGCAAATAGTTGAAATAATCAATAAGGAGAAGATATTGGTCATGGGAAGTATCATTCATAAACATGTATTTTCATCAATGACTAGAATTGATATTTTAATTTCTTATCTATTAAAATCCCTAGGATACCTTGATCGCAAGAATATCACGTTAATTCCCTAATTTCATCACAACCACATTAAAAGATGCATATGTGAATTCTTCCTAGAAAGTAACCCAAAGTGTAAAATCACAATTAAATTTAACTCCCTAAAAGCTTTAAGATTTATGGAATAAGACTAATCAAAACAATCAAACGTGTAAAAGCACTAATTCGATTTAACCAAGGTTACGATTCATATGTGACTAGTAGGATATATCGCTACAAGCACTACCCACAATTATGCTACTTAAAATCAGGGACAAACAACCTTTTTGTATTGAAAACCCTAATATAACTTTAGAGATGAATGCAAATCGGATCGATTCCGGACTCAACCAATCAAACAATCAAATCCTATAACAATATAGACCATGAATCAAAAACAATAAAATATTGAAATAAAACTAATCTATAGATTCAAATAACATATTTAAGAAATCAACTTTTATCCCATAACCAATAGTAGTATTTAGTTACTCATAATAATGGAGTTCATCATAATCATAATCAATAAAATAAAGAAGATGAAAACAAACGAAAGCAAACCCTAGAAGAAGTTCTCTCCAAAGCTCCAAATAGAAAATAATACGTGATATAAAGTTGTAGAAATCTTTCCTTTTATGTCTTTTCTTAAGTCAAGTCTTTAAAATTCCAATAGATAGAAGTCCTCCAAGCCCATGTGTGAGAAAAACCCATGTAGAAAATCTGCCCCAAAAGTGGTCGCCAGAAGTCCCAAAAGTTGGCCGTTAATTGGTCGGGAAATAACTCAGGTGACTGGAGAAGTCAAACTCCACCGGTCAAACGATTCAACTCGGGTCAACTGGGAAGTCAGATCGAGTCAATGTCTAGTCAGTGAGTCAGATCTGAGTCCGTTGGTATGTCTGGCTGAATCAATTCTAGTCAGCATCTGACTGGTCTTGGCCAAGGCCTGAGCTTGTGCTGCACCCATGTTGGAATATCCTCCACATGCTCTTTTTCAGCTGCAATTCTTCACAGCTACAACTCCACATATCTCAGCACACTCACCAATTCCATATTCACGTATACCTGCAATTCAACTCACCTCATTGCTCAAACATCAAACCTACAGCTCAGTTGCAACTTCATAATCCATTCCTGCAACAGCAGGAACCATGCTCAGTCACTGCAATCACCCAGCTCCCAGCTGTTTTCTTAACCCTTGTTTCTTCTTTACTGAACTTGACCCCACCCCTGGAAAACCGCCCATCATTCCCATGTTTATCTCAGTTTATGAATCGAGTTCCAGCTGCCAGATATATCCATCGAACCACACTAATCAAGGCAGCAACATCTCCTTCCAAACAAGGTCAACTTCCCTACTCCAGATGCAACTACACATGCCCATTCATTCATTTCTCGCACTCATTCAAATGCATCTTACATCTCAACCATCAACTCCATTTGACAATCATCTTCCATTGCACCATCTGCAGTGAACACCACTTCACTGCATTGTGGCAAGCTTCTCCTGCTTTACCAACAACAACTCATCTCTGAATCCAACCACTGCCTAAAGCCCTTCCCTTCTCTTCTTGTTGTTCCAGTTTACTTCAACCTCAGCTTTAACATCACCAGTACCATCTCCATAGCTGCAACTGCACCAGAAACTGTTCTTTCTGCATATCCATTTCAGTTAACTCCTCCTACACCACTCAAGTACCCTGTAACTCTCCCCTGACTCCATTGTAAACACATGGCATCAGTTCCAACTACTAAATCACCTGCAATATCAACAACAACCTGATTACAACTCACGGTACCAACAGAACATCATCAGTTCATGGCCAACACCTGCAGTTCAGACCCATTTCAGCCTTCAAACTAGCATCAGCAACAACTCATAATCCTAATCATTGAGTTGCTCAACTCAAACCCTTCAGCTTTTCCTTTTTACTCCCAGACATCCATCAACAATGCAGACCTCCACCAGTGAACCATGTTCTCAACACCACCTGAGCTGCAAGCTCTAGCATTTCCACTTCAGTGCATCACCACCATATTCATCTTCAAAACCAGATCCAACACAAACTCAAATCTCAAAGAAAGACCACCATCTCAGCATCTCATCAATCGATCCTCATCCACCAACAACAACGAAATACGACAAACTCTATTACCAGCAACACCTCTTCTCTGCAAACCCTAACTCCAAAGATTCTCCTGCATATGAACTTGAAACCTTTGAAATAGAAAAACCCATCTTCATTCTTCTCGATCTGTAACAGAAAACTTACAGCAAAAACCAATTTTTCCCTTCAATTGAACACATCGAACCCTAACTCTTCACTGTAACCTTCTCTTTATCATCTGAGTCATTCTCTTGATTTCGCCATCAATAGTACCTCCATTCCTCTCTGAATCTCTGTTAATCCATCTCCTTCTTTCTCTGAATTTCTGCACTTCTCTCGGACAATAGCTGCAGCCATTTTTCTCTCTCTGTCTTGATTTTGAGTAGATAATGATAAAGAGAAGATTGAGAAACCTGAAATTTGGGGCTAGGTAGGAACCAGAATTGATATAGGCACCCTACACAAACCACCATCTAGCAGCCCATTAGCTTTCCTTTTAACCAGAGCTAGCAGCCCCTTATCATTGACTTGATTCCGCATAGCATTCACCCGTGAAATGACCGTTGTGCTCCTTTTAGCTCCATTGTGCTTCCAATAACAGCAGCCGCCTCTTACTTCTCAGATTCACTTCTACTCTTCAATTTTTACACATCACTAAAGTTGTCATGCTTTTCAGACATATGAATTTACATCACTAAAGCCGACATGATTTTCATCTAGAGATGAAGAAATAGAAGCAAATAATGAGAAATAATTCCACCTCCAACAACATTTGCACCTTTTTGCCTTTGAGGCGACGTTTCTTCTTCTTTTGTTCCAAATGACTCCAAAGTACCTAAAACTCAAAAGCAAACATAAGATACATAATTTACAAGAAAACATAGAAAAGAAAGCATAAACAATAGATAAATATTAAGGTGTTTTAGACACCTATCAAATTCCCCCACACTTAGACTTTGCTAGTCCTCGAGCAAATCAAACAAAAGAATTATAAAATATACATACAACTCCGTCTCTTCGAGCATACGGTCACTTTTAGCATAAATAACAAGCCTTTGAACCCCTAGGTGTCCCTAGTGGACGAGTTATAGTCTCGTGAAGGTTTACAATAGGTTTTCCTACAAAACCAATTTTTCAAATTCCATCTACCTGTAACAAATCCATGAATGAATCCAAAATGGTTGCAAGAGGAGGTACCTTGTTATGAATCCAAATTAATATGTATAAATTAAACTCTGTTAAGAAAGTCGAACAAGCCACAATCTCGGAAACTAACAAACCACAATCACAAATGAATAGATAAATAAGATGGAAATAGATGTAGATGGTTGCGATGTTTACTAAAGTGATCGGTGTTTCCCATATCTGTCTGAAGGTCGCTGCCAATGATGAACCTATGAATCCTATTGGATTGAGCTACTGGTCTGAATTCTAATATCAACACACTGACATATACAAGGGAACCAACAGTCAATAAACTTAAATCTAGATCGACTCACTGGCATATACAAGGGAACCAGGAGTCGATTTTATTGCACCATAATAATAATTATTATATATATATATATATATATATATATTATTTTTTTTGACATCATGATTGGATCTTGTGGATCCAAGCGCATGTTTCTTGTCAACAGATTACATGATAGTTCCCTAGGATCCTGCACTCCACGCTTGCTTAGGCGACGGAGACAGGGAGAACACACACATATTGCTTTATCCAAGTGTCAAATTTATTCCGTTTGGTCAATTGGTCGGTCTATTTTTTTTCTTCTTTTTTTTCTCTTTTGTAGTAACTCATTCACACTATTTCATCCTAACAGCAATAACAAGTCGATGTTAGTGACCCACCAAATCACATAGATATAACATAAAAGTTGCAAAAGTAAAAACAGAAAGTGATATGGTGATATTCCGAGCTATGGTAACAACTTTCATATTATTTCTAACACTTGAATAATTTTGTCCCTTGTAGTTAATGGGTTCCTCAACTCCCGCAACCATGACGGTTTCATCCACATAGATTGGTAGTGTCGTCCTAAAGGCACATATTTCTATGTTTTGGAGTATCATTTTTTATTTTTATTTTTTTACTAAAAAGAATCAAACTCTAAAAACATATAAATGCTCCCCCATAATTAAACTTTACATTGTCCTCAATGTAAATTAACCCATCCAAAGTGAAGTTCAAGGTGGGAAATTACGCAAATAATATGCAAAAACAAAGATAAAAATAAAAAGATAAAGGTAAAGATACAAAACCGGTGGGTTGCCTCCCACTTAGCGCTTGGTTTAAAGTCGTCAGCCCGACTATCTCCTTGCTTTCTATGACTCCTCCAGAGGGATTGCATCCACAAAATTAACTCCTTCCACCACTTCGGAAGAGAAGTTCTCATAGTATGGTTTCAGCCGGTGCCCATTAACTTTAAATTCCTTGCCTGTAGCTATGCTACGAATTTCGACTGCACCATAAGAAAACACATTAGTAACAATAAAAGGTCCAATCCAACGTGACCTTAATTTACCCGGAAATAATTGCAAGCGAGAATTAAACAAAAGCACTTTCTGCCCAACACAAAATTGTTTTCTAGAAATCATAGTATCATCAAATGCCTTCGTTTTCTCCTTGTAAATGCGTGAGCTTTCAAATGCATCATTGCGAAGCTCCTCTAGCTCTTGGAGTTGTAACTTCCTTTGCTTTCCAGCACCATCCATCTCCATATTGCATTGCTTAATATCCCAAAACGCCTTATGCTCAATCTCCACGAGTAAGTGACAAGGTTTAACATACACAAGCCTAAAAGGAGACATCCCAATAGGTGTCTTGTATGCGGTTCTATAAGCCCACAAAGCATCATTAAGTCGCATGCTCCAATCCTTCCTTGTTGGATTCACCGTCTTCTCAAGGATGAATTTCACCTCTCAGTTGGAAACCTCGGCTTGTCCGTTTGTTTGGGGATGATAAGGTGTTGCAATATTGTGCACCACATTGTACTTCTTCAACAAGTTTTGTAAGAACCTGTTTTTGAAGTGAGAACTCCTATCGGTAATTATGGCTCTTGGAATTCCAAACCTTGCAAAAGTATTAGCTTGCACAAAATCTGAAACCACTTTAGAATCATTAGTTGGGGTGGCCTTAGCTTCCACCCATTTAGAGACATAATCAACAACAAGTAAGATATAACAACTCCCATGGGAGTTGACAAAAGGACCCATAAAATCAATACCCCATACATCGAAAACTTCAATAAATTGAATAAAAGTTTGTGGCATTTGATTTCAAGCTCCTAGATTGCCTGTTCTTTGGCACCTATCACAAGTTGTACAAATATATATGCATATTTAAACAAGGTTGGCCAATAGAAACCGCTTTCAAGCACCTTGTGAGCGGTTCTCTTACTCCCAAAATGTCCTCCGCAAGCATAAGAGTGACAAAAAGAAAATATAGAATTAAATTCACATTCGGGAACGCACCTTCTTATTACTTGGTCACTGCAATGTTTCCAAAAGTATGGATCATCCCATATGTATTGGTTTCCCAACTTCTTAAGTTTGTCCCTCTCATCACGGGACAAGTTCTTTGAAATTTGTTTAGACACCAATTAATTAAAAATATCGGCATACTATGGTTCTCCAAAGGCAATTGAAAATAGTTGCTCATCCGAGAAGCTTTCACGCAATGGGATAACTTCCTTGTCCACAACAAGACGGCTCAAGTGATCCACAACGGTGTTCTCAATTCCTTTCTTGTCTTTGATTTCAAGATCAAACTCTTGCAAGAGTAAAATCCATCGTATGAGCCTCGGTTTCGATTCTTTCTTCATTAGCAAGTACCTAAGTGCTGCATGATCATAAAAAACAACAACTTTTGTACCAATTAGATAAGAGCGAAACTTTTCCAAAGCAAAAACAATGGCTAACAACTCTTTTTCAGTGGTTGTGTATTTTCGTTGGGCCTCATTTAACGTTCTATAAGCATAATAAATAACATGAGGTATCTTCCCCACACACTGCCCAAGCACTGCACCAACCGCATAGTCACTTGCATCACACATGAGCTCAAAAGGCTTGCTCCAATCCGGTGGTTTAATGATAGGGGATGAAATCAAAAGCTCTTTCAAGCGATTGAATGCCTCCACACACTTTTCATCAAAGTTAAAAACCACATCTTTTTGCAATAAATTACAAAGTGGCGACGCTATCTTGGAAAAGTCCTTGATAAACCTACGATAAAAACCTGCATATCCAAGAAAAGAGCGTATCTCCCTCACCATAGTGGGAGGGGTTAGAGCACGAATAAGGTCAATCTTAGATTTATCAACTTCCAAGCCTTTAAAAGATATTATATGGCCTAAAACTATGCCATGAGTTACCATAAAATGGCACTTCTCCCAATTCAGCACACGATTTGTTTCAACACATCGTTCAAGGATTAGTGATAAATTGTTCAAGCAAAGGTCAAATGAATCACCAAAGACACTAAAGTCGTCCATGAACACTTCGATTATGTTTTCAACATATTCTGAAATGATACTTATCATACACCTTTGAAAGGTAGCCGGAGCATTGCACAAGCCAAAAGACATCATTCTATAAGCAAAAGTACTGAACGGACAAGTGAAAGTAGTTTTCTCTTGATCCTCCGGTGCTATCACAATCTGATTATAACCTGAATAGCCATCAAGGAAGCAACAGTAAGAGTGTCCAGCTAAACGTTCAAGCATTTGATCAATAAAAGGTAATGGAAAATGATCTTTCCTAGTGGTGGCATTCAATTTTCTATAATCAATACAAAACCTCCAACCGGTTTGCACGCGAGTTGGAACAAGTTCATTCTTATCATTCTCCACCACCGTCACACCTGATTTCTTTGGTACCACTTGCACCGGGCTTATCCACTTGCTATCAGATACGGGTTTATAACACCCACTTCCAAAAGCTTGAGTATCTCATTTTTCACAACTTCCATCATGGAAGGATTCAAACGACGTTGCGCTTCCCTTGTAGGCTTTACATCGTCCTCCAAACGAATCTTATGTATACAAACGGCAGGGCTTATACCCTTGATATCAGCGATTGTCCATCCAATGTCCGTCTTGTACTTCCTTAGCACCCTTAGAAGTTTTTGCTCCTGTAATTTACTAAGCTCGTTAGAAACAATCACAGGTAACTCTTCCTTGTCACCCAAGTACAAGTACTTTAAGTGACTTGGGAGAGGTTTCAATTCTAATTTTGGATATTTAACAATAGATGGTAAAAGTTTTTCATCTCTGCATGGTAAAGAAATAAAAGAGATATTATGAGTTTCCGGGAATCCTTGTAGTGAATTAAGATCACCAAGGGCTTCCTTGACTTCATTGCCACACTCTACACCATTATCCATGGATGTAGTTAAAACGGTTTACAAGGCATCATCACCATTCAATTCGAACACTTGTTGTGCCAATGTATCCATAACATCAATGGAGAAACAAGAGTGGACATCACTAGGATATCTCATCGTCTCGAACATATTAAAACGTATTATTTCTCCATCAAACTCCATAGTCAACGTTTCCTTGTCCACATCAATAATGGTTTTCGCCGTTTTCATGAAGGGACGCCCAAGTAGCAATGGAAGAGACGAGTCCAGTGAACCTTCATTCATCTCTAACATGCAAAAGTCAACTGGAAATACAAGTTGATTAACCTGCACAAGAACATCCTCAACAATACCCATTGGGTAAACATTAGAGCGATCGGCTAATTGAAACACAATTCCAGACTTTTTAAGAGGACCTAACTCAAGTGAATTATACATGGACGCAGGCATAACATTAACGGATGCACCTAATTGTTAAATGTAGTGTTACCAATTGTGACGGGAATGTCAAAGCTACCCGGATCCTTGCATTTCAGTGGGAGTTTGTGTTGTAAAATTGCTGAAGCATTCTCCCCTACACTTAGTACTTCATTTTCTTTGAGCCTTTTCTTATTGGTACACAAGTCCTTCAACACCTTTGCATACTTTGGCATTTGCTTTATAGCATCTACGAGCGGTATGTTCACATGAATCTTTCTTAGAACGTCTAAAATCTCCTTTTCTAGTTCCTCTATCTTGGACTTTGCAAATCTGCGAGGGAAAGGTAAAGGAGAAACATAAGTAGAAACTGGAGTTTTAGAGTTAGGAATAGGTACCTCAGAAGTTTGTGGAGAATCCTCATTCTTTTCCTCCAAAATAGGTTCCTTTGGTGTTTCCACCTTGCCGAATCAGTAACTTCGGGTAGCACAAGTTGTGTACCACTTCTCAACGTAATAACATTCACATCCCCTTTTGGGTTAATAGGTTGAGAAGGGAGTTTCCCACTATTTTGTGCCTTCAATTGGTTCAACTCAATAGCCATAGAACCAACTTTAGTTTGCAACTCCTTAACCGTGCTCTCCGTCCTTTGCATAAAAGATTTCAGCAACTTTTCCATACTTGACCCCTGATTTGGAGATTGTTGTTGTGGTTGGTGAAATTGTTGACGCGGCTGGAATTGTTATTGTTGAGGTTGAAATCCACTCGGATGGTTGAAATTAGGTTGTTGAACCGCTCCTTGCTTGTTCGCATAGCTAAAATTGGGGTGATCTCTCCATCCCGGATTGTAAGTGTTGGAGTAGATATCATACCATCTTTGCTGATTTGGGAAGATCGCATTAGCTTGTTCATTGGAGTCTTCATACCCTTGAGAAGAACTTGGTATCACCGCGGCTGCAACTTGTTGCATCATAGCTGTCATGTTACCCATTTGTTGACGAAGTTCCTCCACCTCGCTCACTTCAATTACTCTCCTAAGAAGCACATCCGAACCACGACTCAAGAATTGTTGGGAGTTTGATGCCATGTTTTCAATCAATTCTCTAGCTTGTGCCACCGTTTTGCTCACTAGTACACCACCACCCGCAGCGTCAAGAAGATTCCTACCGCTTGATTGGAGTCCTTAATAGAAGTATTGGATAATCATCGCGTCGCTGAATTGATGGTGAGGGCAGCTTGATACCAATCTCTTGTATCGTTCCCAACAGTCATATAAAGATTCTCCCACATTTTTCTTCATCCCGCAAATCTCCTTGCGAATTTGAGTAGCCTTTGATGCATGAAAAAACCTCTCTAAAAAGAGTTTCTTCAACCCATTCCATGTTGTGATACTTCCGGGAGGTAAATAACATAACTAATCCTTAGCACTATCCATCAATGATAATCGAAAAACTTTTAACATTGCACCATCCGCTTCAATATCCGCTGGAAGCATGGCCGTGACAATGGTGTGGAAGTCCATAAGATGCTTATTTGGATCTTCATTCACCATGCCATGGAACTTTGGTAATTCTCTAAGCAACCCCGGCTTTATCTCAAAAGTAGAGTTCGTTTGAATACACCTTTGTTGTGTATCCAACTTGTGAGATGCCAAGTCCTTGAGTATACGATTTGCACCACCCATTGCTTCTTCTTCTTCATCAAAAGGTGGTTCTTGTTCAACCGGTTCCTCTTGTTCTAGAACTTCTTGTTGTAACTCTTCTTCCACTTCTAACTGTTGTTCTTCCGCTGTACCTTGACTTGGTTGGAGTATTGTGCCTCTTCGAGTGGCTATTCCGCACCTTGGATAGTTCCAATCTTTAGAAGCCAGGGATTAGGTACCTGAAAACAATTCACGCAAACAAGTGAGAAACAAGACAAGAAACAAAAAGCAAATATGGAAGCGGAAGTAATGATAAGAAACTAAAAAAAAACTTAATAACAAGCCGTATGCCTCCCCGGCAGCGGCGCCAAAATTTGATCGGTTGTCAACCGTCAAATATAATTTCACTTTCTTACTTAACTACAATAATATAGTAAGTGGTAGGAAAGAGTTCGTATCCACAGAGAGGCTTTTGTTGTTATGTAATTTTCAGTTTCAAAGATAACCAAGGGGAATTTTTGTTTTAGCAAATATAATAAAATAAAGTAAAGCAAAGCAAATAGTTGGAATAATCAATAAGGAGAAGATATTGGTCATAGGATAGTATCATTCACAAACATGTATTTTCATCAATGACTAGAATTTATATTTTAATATCTTATATATTAAAACCTTAGGATACCTTGATCGCAAGAATATCCCGCTAATTCCCTAATTTCATCACAACCACATTAAAAGATGCATATGTGAATTCTTCCTAGAAAGTAACCCAAAGTGTAAAAGCACAATTAAGTTTAACTCTCTAAAAGCTTTAAGATTTATGGAATAAGACTAATCAAAGCAATCAAACGTGTAAAAGCACTAATTCGATTTAATCAAGGTTATGATTCATATGTGACTAGTAGGATATATCGCTACAAGCACTACCCACAGTTATGCTACTTAAAATCAGGGACAAACAACCTTTTCGTATTGAAAACCCTAATATAGCTTTAGAGATGAATGCAAATCGGATCGATTCCGGACTCAACCAATCAAACAATCAAATCCTATAACAATATAGACCATGAATCAAAAATAATAAAATATTGAGACAAAACTAATCCATAGATTCAAATAACATATTTGATAAATCAACTTTTATCCCATAACCAATAGTAGTATTTAGTTACTCATAATAATGGAGTTCATCATAATCATAATCAATAAAATAAAGAAGATGAAAACAAACGAAAGCAAACCCTAGAATAAGTTCTCTCCAAAGCTCCAAATAGAAAATAATACGTGATATAAAGTTGTAGAAATCTTCCCTTTTATGTCTCTTCTTAGGTCAAGTCTTCAAAATTCCAATAGATAGAAGTCCTCCAAGCCCATGTGTGAGCAAAACCCATGTAGAAAATCTGCCCCAAAAGTGGTCGCCAGAAGTCCAAAAGTTGCCCGAAAATTGGCCGGGAAATAACTCACGTGACTGGAGAAGTCAAACTCCACCGGTCATACGATTCAACTCGGGTCAACTGGGAAGTCAGATCGAGTCAATGTCTAGTCAGTGAGTCAGATCTGAGTCCGTTGGTTTGTCTGGATGAATCAATTCTAGTCAGCATCTGACTGGTCTTGGCCAAGGCCCGAGCTTGTGCTGCACCCATGTTGGAATATCCTCCACATGCTCACTTTCATCTGCAATTCTTCACAGCTACAACTCCACATATCTCAGCACACTCACCAATTCCATATTCACGTATACCTGCAATTCAACTCACCTTATTGCTCAAACATCAAACCTACAGCTCAGTTGCAACTTCATAATCCATTCCTGCAACAGCAGGAACCATGCTCAGTCACTGCAATCACCCAGCTCCCAGCTGTTTTCTTAACCCTTGTTTCTTCTTTACTGAACTTGACCCCACCCCTGGAAAACCGCCCATCATTCCCATGTTTATCTCAGTTTCTGAATCGAGTTCCAGCTGCCAGATACATCCATCGAACCACACTAATCAAGGCAGCAACATCTCCTTCCAACCAAGGTCAACTTCCCTACTCCAGATGCAACTACACATGCCCATTCATTCATTTCTCGCACTCATTCAACTGCATCTTACATCTCAACCATCAACTCCATTTGACAATCATCTTCCATTGCACCATCTGCAGTGAACACCACTTCACTGCATTGTGGCAAGCTTCTCCTGCTTTACCAACAACAGCTCATCTCTGAATCCAACCACTGCCTAAAGCCCTTCCCTGCTCTTCTTGTTGTTCCAGTTTACTTCAACCTCAGCTTTAACATCACCAGTACCATCTCCATAGATGCAACTGCACCAGAAACTGTTCTTTCTGCATATCCATTTCAGTTAACTCCTCCTACACCACTCAAGTACCCTGTAACTCTCCCCTGACTCCATTGTAAACACATGGCATCAGTTCCAACTACTAAATCACCTGCAATATCAACAACAACCTGATTACAACTCACGGTAGCAACAGAACATCATCAGTTCATGGCCAACACCTGCAGTTCAGACCCATTTCAGCCTTCAAACTAGCATCAGCAACAACTCATAATCCTAATCATTGAGTTTCTCAACTCAAACCCTTCAGCTTTTCCTTTTTACTCCCAGACATCCATCAACAATGCAGACCTCCACCAGTGAACCATGTTCTCAACACCACCTGAGCTGCAAGCTTTAGCATTTCCACTTCAGTGCATCACCACCATATTCATCTTCAAAACCAGATCCAACACAAACTCAAATCTCAAAGAAAGACCACCATCTCAGCATCTCATCAATCGATCCTCATCCACCAACATCAACGAATTACGACACTCTATTACCAGCAACACCTCTTCTCTGCAAACCCTAACTCCAAAGATTCTTCTGCATATGAACTTGAAACCTTTGAAATAGACAAACCCATCTTCATTCTTCTCGATCTGTAACAGAAAACTCACAGTAGAAACCAATTTTTCCCGTCAATTGAACACATCGAACCCTAACTCTTCACTGTAACCTTCTCTTTATCATCTGAGTCATTCTCTTGATTTCGCCATCAATAGTACCTCCATTCCTCTCTGAATCTCTGTTAATCCATCTCCTTCTTTCTATGAATTTCTGCACTTCTCTCGGACAACAGCTGCTGCCATTTTTCTCTCTCTATCTTGATTTTGAGTAGATAATGATAAAGAGAAGATTGAGAAACCTGAAATTTGGGGCTAGGTAGGAACCAAAATTGATATAGGCACCCTACACAAACCACCATCTAGCAGCCCATTAGCTTTCCTTTTAACCAGAGCTAGCGGCCCCTTATCGTTGACTTGACTCCGCATAGCATTCGCCCGTGAAATGACCTTGTGCTCCTTTTAGCTCCATTGTGCTTCCAATAACAACAACCGCCTCTTACTTCTCAGATTCACTTATACTCTTCAATTTTTACACATCACTAAAGTTATCATGCTTTTCGGACATATGAATTTACATCACTAAAGCCGACATGATTTTCAGCTAGAGATGAAGAAATAGAAGCAAATGATGAGAAATAATTCCGCCTCCAACAGCGTTTGCACCTTTTTGCCTTTTAGGCGACGTTTGTTCTTCTTTTGTTCCAAATGACTCTAAAGTACCTAAAACTCAAGAGAAAACATAAGATACATAATTCACAAGAAAACATAGAAAAGAAAGCATAAACAATAGATAAATATTAAGGTGTTTTAGACACCTATCAATGGACCGTCGACAAGTTTGGTTGTTTCTGTAAACCTTGTCTATCCCTACATAATTAAAGAGCAAGACTTGGAGGTTAAAAACCTTAGCACCTGGTCAAGGTCATGGTCACACAAAGTTGATTTCTTTTTGTTGCAAGTTTGTCACAAAAAAATTGGCCACAATGGATGCCCTCCTAAAACGCGGTATGCTGTTTTTTAGTGGTTGTTTAATTAATTGTGCAATGCCGGAGAATCTGAAACTCGATTCTTTTTTTTACTGCACCGTGGCTTCTGCTGTTTGGAGATATTTTTCTTGTATTTGAAACAACTATTGGTAACGCCAAATTGTATCAATCTTTTCATTAAGGGATGGAGATCCAAGTTTACTTCATCTCATGCCAAACTTTTTGGCAGGTTCTCCCTGCGGCTATTTGTTGGACCCTTTGGAACTGAAGGAATTAAATCATCTTCAATGGCCGGGGGTGTGGTTGATGAAGTTGAAATCATTAAACAAGCAAAGTCTCGAGCCTTTTTTCCCTAGCATTTTTAGGGGTCCCTCAAAAGGAATTAGGGACCATTCTTTTATTCCCAACCATTGAAGAGGTTTAAGGGGTGTCTTAAAAAGTAGGGAATTGTCAATATTGTCCTTCACCTTTATACTAAATCTAAACCTATATCCTTTATTTTCATAATCATATCATTCCTCTTCTTCTTCTTTTTTCTACCCGTTGAAATTTTTTTCATCGTTTTATTTTTGATTGAAATAAAAAATTGTCGATCAAACAAATTTTGTGATTGATTGTTTAAAATTAAAACCAAAAACTCATTAACCTTAAAGTTGAAACTTAGAACATAAAAAAAAAACAGAGTTAAACAAACAAAACGGATAGATGATGGTATAGTATAGTTGTGATCCAAAGTTAGGATTTGATCAGAATTTTTTCTAGCATTTACAGGAGCAGAAATATAATCAATAGATAAACCATCAGGGGTTAGCCCAGTTGGCCAGGAGCCTGACTCCAAAGTAGGAGGTCAATGGTTCGAGTCTCCGCTCAAGTGTAAATTATACTAACTTTAACATGGGTTCAAGAGGGCCGAGTTTGCTCAGTGGGGAGTAAGCCGGTGGCTGCGCTGCAAGGGGGCATGACAGGCCTATGCCTAGCAGAAAAAAAAAAAAAAAACATAATCGATAGATAATAATCTATTTTACCTACCGATTATGGTTGATGTTCTTTGGAAATGAAGAACATCAACCATAATCGGTAGGTAATTTGTTTGTTATCTACCGATTATGGTTGATGTTCTTCATTTCTGAAGAACATCAACCATAATCGGTAGATAAATTGATTGTTGTCTACTGATTATGTTCCTGCTACTGTTTTAAATTTTTTGTACTAAAATTAGACACAATCGGTAGATAATGAGCATAGTTTACTACCGGTTATGGCAGTACCACAAATTCCAAAATTGAATATATTCGGAAGTTAATGTAACACAATTTACTACCGATTATGATTAGTACAAAACTCGAAAATTTGAGTTTTTTTTCCAAAATCTGATTTTCGAGCCATTCTATATTCGGAGGTTCGAGTAACAATATAAACCTCTGAATATAGTATTGCCAAGGCTCTATATGCCGAGGCTCATGGTGGTTCCAAATCCCTATATGCCAAGGCTCATGGTGGTTCTCATTTGGGAGCCAACACATATTCGGAAGTCAAATGAATTACCCGGTCTTCCGATTATGACTAGTACAAAACTCAAAAATTTGAGTTTTTTTCCAAAATATGATTTTTGGGCCACTCTATATTCGGAGGTTCGAGTAACAATTTAAACCTCCGAATATAGTAGTGCCAAGGCTCTATACGCCGAGGCTCATGGTGGTTCCAAATCTCTATATCCCAAGGCTCATGGTGGTTCTCATTTGGGAGCCAAAACATATTCGTAAGTCAAATGAATTACTTGGTCTTCCGATTATGACTAGTTCAATACTCAAAAATTTGAGTTTTTTTTCCAAAATCTGATTTTTGGGCCACTATATTCGGAGGTTCGAGTAACAATTTAAACCTCCGAATATATTAGTGCTAAGGCTCTATATGTCGAGGCTGATGGTGGTTCCAAATCTCTATATGCAAGGCTCATGGTGGTTTTCATTTGGCAGCCAACACATATTCGGAAGAAAAATTTTGTTTTTTCAAAAATTCTGAATTTTGGGCCATTGTACATTCGGAAGTTTATGCAAATGCAATATCTTCCAAATATGCTTGTTGCATAACAAACAATGCCATGGCTCTAAGTGGTTCCAAGAGGCGTAAACCTAAGGATTTTTGAAGGTTAGCCAACATACATTCAGAAGTTTATGCAAATGCAATATCTTCCGATTATTACAAGTTCAAAACCAAAAAAAATTTGGTTTTTCAAAAATTCTGATTTTTGGGCCATCGTATATTCGGGAGTTTATGCAAATGACATATCTTCCGAATATGACTGTGGCAGATCCTACCATGCCATGGCTTTAGGTGGTTTCAAGGGCCATTTTAGAAGGTTAGGCAACATACATTCGGGAGTTTATGTAAATTATATTTCCTACGATTATTACAAGTTCAAAATTTGAAAAATCTTTGTTTCTCTAAAATTATGATTTTTGGGCCATCATATATTCGGGAGTTTGTCCAAATGACATATCTTCCGAATATGACTGTGGCTGATCCTACCATGCCATGGCTATAACTCAAAAATCAAAAGAAATGAAAAATGAAACAAAATTCATTCAAATACTGCACCCACTACATTCAGACGCATGCTTCTTATCTTGTCTACCAAATGCATTCGGGGGATAAAAACAATATATTATCTACCGATTATCTAAGGGTAATTTTGCCATTATGAATTACACGGGATAAGGGATGGCTACATTTTACGTTTGGGTGATCTTTTTTATTTTATTGTTGGCCCCTAAATCTTTTTCGGTGGCCCCTAAAAACGCCAGTTTTTTTTGGTGCCAAGACAATGACACCATGGAAGGTATTCACTTGGATCAGATTCAAGCTAACTGTGATTATCAATTTTTCATTTAAATTGTTTTTTGGTTGCTTCTCATTTGTCTGTTGTTGGCTGCTTTGTAACTTTACTTAACTCTCTCGGCAGTCCCTTTGATCCGTAACTTTTGCTTATCTCTAATAAGCTTCTTCAACATAACTTTTACTTTTGCCAATAATAAAAAAAAGGACCGCAAATATTATATATTTGACTCAAGCCTCAAATTACCATTGTGAAGAGAAAAAAGTAGGGGTGAGCATTTTGGCTCGAATTTATGGATTTGACCTGGACCTAGGTGTTCGGACCGTTCGCTAGTGGGATGAATGTAGATCAGATTTTTAAAATCCAACGGATTACGAATTGGGCATAGGTGCAATCATGAAAATTTGTTGGACATCCGGACCCATTAAATTTGGGGCACGTATCTGAAAATTTAAAGGTAATGAAGCTTGCTGACATATCTTGTTAAAGTCGTTGGGTGATGATACCAGCGACCGGATAATCATCAACATCGGGTGAGAGTATTTCTTTCTTTTCCTAGTTACCGGGATTTAACCTAATTTTTTTTTTAAAACATATCTGATGATGCATAGTGGTATACCTTAAATACCACTTATACCCTTGTTAATCTCTTTCTCTATTTTGCCCCCTTTCTTTGACTTTATTTCTTGTTTTATCCATCATCTCTACTATACGTTTTCAAACCCTAGTTCTACTCCTCCCAAGTTTTGTTTTAAGAAAGACTAGGTTAGAACCCTTGTTTTCCTCTATCCTTCAATCTTGCTCTTTGAGTTGAGTTGATGCAAGGAGATGCCTCAATAAACTTGTAACTTCCAATTAATTTTTGGTAGAAGTTCTAAGTATTATAGAGAATAACTTTAATTTTTGTTTCTTCCTTATTTTAAGGGTAGAATAAACTTAAATTGAAAGGTTAGTAATTCTATTTCATGGTGTTTTTGTTTCAATTCTACATTATTATTGCAAGTAGAAGTAACACTTTACATTAGTTGGTATCAAGAGCTTTGGTTTGATTTTCGCGAGAAGGTTTGGTGAATATCTTAATTACTAGAAGAGATTACTTCTTTATTTGTCAAGTGATTTGGGGGTTTTGAATCTTTTTGTGTATTTTTTTAAATTGGTTTTATTCTGTTTGTGATTTCATTATATGGCTCAAAGAAAAAGAGTTAATCTAGGTGGAACCTCTTGGAAAGAAGAATTGGAAGTCTTTAAGCATGAGGTGTTTGATGAAACGCAACAAAGAATAAATGCAAATTTTGAAGATTTTTTTTTTAAAGAATTGGTAATTTGAATATCCATCAAGATCAACCTAGAAATCTAACTCATGATTATGAAGAGGAAGTGACGGATGAGGAGACCTATTCTTTTGGTAGCTATGTTCAAGGAAGCAGACAAATGTTTGAAGATCCACCAAGACAACGCAATGTTGTTAGTTACTTCAAATCGATGGGAAGGTGGACTCAAGGTTGATATTCCGGAATTCCATGGGGGTCTAGCTCAGGAAGATTTTGTTGATTGGTGGGAAACGGTTGAAGAAATCTTGGATTTCAAGGAAGTGCCCGAATATAAGAAAGTTGGGTTGGTTGCAACAAGATTTCGAGGAAGAGCCGACGCTTGGTGGAAACAACTTAAACAAATGAGGTTAAGGAGAGGTCAAGATAAATTTGAATCATGGGAGAATCTTAAGAAACATATGAGACTTGCATTTCTACCCCATAATTATACAAGACTTATCTATCAACAACTCCAAAATCTTAGCCAAGGGTTCAAGTCGATTAATGACTACACCAAAGAGTTCTATAAATTGATTGCAAGGAACGATATTAACGAAATGGTTAAACAACTTGTAGCAAGGTATATAGGAGGTTTGAGAATGCAATATCAAGATACTTGAAACTTATTTGATATTTATTCGTGTCAGAAGCATATCAAAGGGCATTATCTTTAGAGAAGCAATATGTAAGGAAAGTTTCTCATGCCAATTGGAGTACTCACACTCAAGGAGGTGTTAAACCTACTACTTCTCCAATGCCAACTACTCGAGCTCCAACTATTACCATTCCATAAAAACCCAATACCTCTCAACAAGTCTTTCAAGGTAGATGTAACAAGTGTGGAGAAGATGAACACAAAGCATATGAATGTAGGAAGAGTGATCGCCCGATGAAAAACTTACTTGTTCATGGTGATGATGAAGGTGATGTATGTTTTGATATTATGGATCCACCAATATTTGATAAAGAACCCGACGAAGAAGTGGAAGAGGAGTTTCTCACTGGTGACCAAGGACCATGTTTGGTTGTATTGCTTAACTATTTTACTCTAAAACTCGATAAAGGTGATCGATGGCTACGCCATAATATTTTTCAAACCACTTGCACAATTGGGGGAAAAGTTTGCAAGCTTGTGATTGATTCGGGGAGTTGTGAAAATATCGTTTTCGAAGAAGTGGTTCGTAAGTTGAAGTTAGAGACTACACCCTTCTTCATATTTGTTATCATGTCTTAACTAAGGAAGCGAGGTAAAAGTCATTAAACGTTGTCTTATTAATTTTTTTATTGATAACAAATATGTAGACAAAGTTTGGTGTGATGTTGTTTTGATTGATGCATGTCATTTACTTCTTGGTCGGCCTTGGAAATATGATCGGTTTGTGAATCATGATGGGAGAACAAAAAACTATTCGTTCATGTGGAGCAATAAGAAGTTGACTCTTGTACTCAATCTTGAGTGTTAGAGCATTGCTCGGTCGAACTCGCATGCGTTGCTATCTCAAGCATGTTTGTCAATGTTAGTGATCAAAACTATAAATATTGATTTCTAGTCTACTATAGCTAAGTCTCGGACTAGGATAGAAAGTGTAGTTGAGCTCAAGGACTTCATGGCGATTCATCATACAAGAAGAAGAACTACTCAAGGAACCGGTGGAACTTCTCGAAAAAAAAGTATGTGAAGACTTGAACTTATCTTTCACTCAAAAGTCTATCTACTCTATCTCCTACTTCTTGAGGCAAAAAGTCGTATGTTATATATAAACTTAGATTATACACATTTTGTATTTCGATCCGAGTATACCTCGCCTCTTTATATCTCTAAATATGTGTTGGTAAGCATTTCGCTTCGATGTTGCATCTCCCTAGAAGGTTTGGTGCCACTCTCTAAATAGATATGATGCATACAATCAGTAGGACTTATACCCTTAATGTCTGTTATGGTCCACCCTATAGCTTCCTTGTTATTCTGAAGGACGATCACTAGCCTACTTTCCTGATCACTATCCAAGTCGGATGCTATAAACACATGTAAAGTTTCATATGGGCCTAAAAACACATACTTCAGGGTATCTGGTAATGGTTTAAGGTCCAACTTAGGAGGCTTTTCTAACGAAGGAACTAGGGTAGACTTAGAAACGGGTAGAGGTTCAAACTTAGGTTTCCATCCATTACTAGTGTATATCAAAGGGGTTGAATCTAACAAAGCATTCACCTCATTAATCACATCGTCATCATCAAAATCAATCCCAAAATGCGCTAGGCATTTCTCTAATGGATCTTCTAACAAAGTGTTTGGTAATGACTCCTCGACTAATGTTCCTATCATGTTCACCTCTTCTATGCTCGAGTCATCTAGTTCATAGGGTAGCTTACTAATACTAAAAATGTTCAGCTCAATAGTCATATTAACAAAAGACAAATTCATAATACCATTTCGACAGTTAATGAACGCATAGGATGTAGCTAAAAACAGGAGACCTAAAATCACTGGTATTTGGTTCTCTGGGTCAAAGACAGGTTGGGTATCTAGGATAACAAACTCCACTGGATAAATAAACTTATCGACCTCAATAAGAACGTGCTCGATCACACCACGAGGAATTTTAACGGACCTATCAGCTAACTGAAGTGTCACTTGGGTAGGTTTCATCTCACCAAGTCCTAGCTTAAGGTACACATGGTATGAGAGTAAGTTCACACTGGCTCCTAAGTCAAGCAAATCTTTCTCGACACGGTATTTACCTATTTTGCAAGAAATAGTAGGGGACCCTGGGTCATTATACTTAGGAGTAGGGGTATTCTGGATAACAAAACTCACATGACTAGCTAGAAAGGCTTTCTTCTGGACACTAAGTTTTCGCTTTCGCGTACACATATCCTTAAGAAACTTGGGATAAACGGGAATCTGCTTAATCACATCTAACAATGGGAGGTTGATAGTAACCTGCTTAAAAACCTCCAATATATCATTAAAGTTGGACTCCCTCTTAGTTGGAACTAGCAGCTGGGGGAACGGGGTTCTGGGAACAAAGCCGGGTTCAGCATGACCCTCATTGGTCTCTTTGGAGACTCTATCATTCTCCTCATTTTTTGGCTCAGAAGGGTGAACTATAGCATGTTCACTATCAGGCACTGCAACATTATCGTCAACTTTCTTTCCGCTCCTAAGGGTTGTAATAGAATTCAAATGATTGTACGATTTCTCTCATTTAGGGTTAGGATCAGTTTGACTAGGGAACCTTCCATATTCTCTTTCACTAAGAAACTTAGCTATTTGGATGACTTGAAGTTCTAATTTAGCAAGAGACTGGTAATTATTCTTAAAATTATGCCTGGTTTCTTCTTGAAAACCATAGTGGTTCTTTGATAACATCTCATGGTTCTTTGCTAACATAGTAAGGGTTTATTCTAAGGTGGATATCTTTTTCTCATTCTGAAACTGGGGTTGACCTGAAGAGTTCTTAGTATAACCAAAACCTGGGGGAGGCTAAGAATTACTAGATTGTCCTTGATTCTGACTCTTAGACCAAGAAAAATTAGGATGGTTTCTCCAACCAAGGTTGTAAGTCTCTGAGTATGGGTCAAACTTTTGACGGTTCTCAAACCTACCATTGTTATAGACAGCATGGGCTTGCTCTTCACTAACCTGATCTTCCCAAAACGAGTTATTGGGTTCTACTCCACAACTAGAAACTTGAGAGGCTCTAAACCTATCATCAGGTTCAACATGAGACCTATGTTTAGTATGATTCAATTCCAAAGCTTCTAACCTTATAGACAAAGCATCAAACTTAACATATGACCCGAAGCTTGTATCTACCACATTGGTGCTACTTCTATTGACCAAGAGTCTTTTGGGGGGTTCAACACAAGACTCCCACTGTTGGGATTTTTCAGCGACAGCTCCTAAGAAGGTAAAAGCATTATCAACACTTTTACTAGTGAACTCACCAGCGCACATAAACTCAACCATGGCTTTGGTTGAATAGTCTAAACCATCCTAAATAATCTCTACGACTTTCATCTTATCAAATCCATGGTGAGGACACTGGGATAGGAGATCATTGAATCTCTCTAAAAACCTATAAAGAGACTCTCCCTCTTGTTGCACACTAGCACTAATTTTCTGCCTAACAGACGCAGTTTTATGCTTAGGGTAGAATTTCATATAGAAAGCAGCAATAAGTTCCTGCCATGTTTCAATGTATTCAGATGGTAGGTTGTTCAGCCAGGTCTTGGCTTTATCTCTCAAGGAAAAGGGAAACATCTTAAGTTTCAAGACTTCATCAGTAAGGTCTTTTATTCTAATTGTCCCACAAATTTCCTCAAAGTCCCTAATATGAAAATAAGGGTTCTCATCATCTTTCCCTAAGAATATAGGGATCATCTGAAGAATACTAGGTTTTATCTCGAAATTAGCCTTAGTGTCTGGCAATTTAATGCACGAGGCTCGGGTGGACCTAATTGGGAACATGTAATCTTTCAAAGTTTCCATCGCTGGCACAACTAAAGTACTAGGGGTATTTTCCTCACGAAGAGACAGATTCTCAAAACTGAAGTTTCCAAAAACAGGTCTCTCAAAAGAAGAGTCTTCGAGCTTCCCGCTTCTACAAGAAAAACTACTAGATTTTTCACTAATCAATCGACTTAGATTATCTCTTTTCCAAGCCTGTTTTCTAATGACCTCGGGCATACACTAGGAAAACAAATAAAAGATTCCTAAAGGAAGGAGGTTCTAAGCAAACACAAAAAAGGCTGACTCCACCAAAGCAAATCTAAAGATTTATAGCAAACAAAAAGCATGATGGCTCCACTTAGATTGTTTCTAGACCAGCTTCTATTCTTTCGAAAAGGAACTCGTTACAATCTGAGCAAACCTCTCTGGAAGCAATCTGAGTTAAAATAAGTTGAATAAAGACAAGGGAAGTTGCGTGGAGATTTGATACCCAAGGCCTCACCGGCGTTACAAGGCGGCGTATTCAATTCACAGAAACCATCATGAACTTCAAAGTATGCTCAAAAGAGTAACCAATATTTTCCGAACGACTTTCCTATTAAGCTCGTTACCCTATAGGTCTCGTTCTAGTCAAAATTTTAGGCTTAGGTTCGCGTTTGGTTTCGTTTTCCTAAGGCGAGCAAGAAGAGAATGGTGATGAAATCTGAACCCTTATCTTGTATGGCCAGTCTTTGCCCTTTACTAGGAAATTAAAGCAACCGTTTTCAATTCCTCAGCATATATGCAAACGAAGGAATACAGTAAACCCGCTGACAGGGGATTCACGGGTGTTTAGATAAACTTACCTCCCGTTCCAGACGGGGGATGAACCGCTGAAGTCGACTCGGGACACGACTCCTATGTCATGTACGAACCCGAGGGGCCGAGGCGATATCGTAATCGACGTCCTTCTCTGCAAGCAGTTTATATTTAAACTACCCTTCCGTAGGGTTTTTTTAAAAATTAAAGTCCCGAAGTCCACAGTCCAAAAATATAGTGCAAGAAAAAAAGATAATCTAAAAAAAATGTCTCTCTCTCCCATTTTTGTTAAATTAATTTTTATTCTTCTTTTCTTTCGCTCCTTTTGCTTTGCTTTTACTTCAAATCTTTAAATATTCACCAAAAGCTTTGGCAAATTTTTCTTTCGCTCCAAACTCCAAAATCTGTAAGGAAAAGACAAAAACCCAAAAACGTAAAGAAGAACAAATAAAATAAAAATGAAAAACAAATAAAAACCTAAAAAAAATAAATCTAAAAACTCTAGCCTAAAGACAAGTCTGCGTCTGCGGCGCCAAAAATTGATGTGATTTCAAGTTGTTGTAGTAATAATAGGTTCGTTGAGACTTGTGAAAGCAAAAGATTTTAGACTTATAAAACTTGAAAATAGAAAACTTATTGCAAAATTGATTTCAAGATATTAAAAATAACCAAGACACTGATTCCACTATCACACATGAATAAGTTATGGTGAATAATCCAAAACTCTAATTATCTTCTAAGTCAATTATTTCTTAATTCACAAATAATCAGGCATATTCTCAAACATTAATTGTATTCCCTAAGCATAGATTATCTAAACAAAGTATAACCTATCAAATTGAATCACAAGTAATTAAGAAAATCATGCAAACAATTTAAAACTTTGCAAAGCAGTGATTGAGTGAATTATAAATTATAAATTAGAGAGAATAAAATAGTTACCAATTATTCATGCGTGAATAGCTTCCTCATTGCCTTGGTTGTGGGAGAATTAGCTCATCATCATGTTGGAAACACACTCAAAATTCATCTTTATTGCTCAAAGGATGTTTACAAAGATGAAATGGGAAAAATTATTAAAAACCGGGTTTGTAACAGTTGTAAGTGTTACAAACCGAATTGTTACAGAGAACGATATATGTAAACTGTTACTGATGTTTTAGCATACGACCCTCATCCCTCTGTCGTTGTCACTGTTGATAAACGACTGTCTCTGTGGGTCTTTTGTTCTTCGTGTTCTTCACATCAACAGAAATGGTGATTTCTGCAACTTGATTTTCTCGACTCTGTGATGCTCTGTAATCTCCCACTCTCCGTCAGCCATTATATGACCCAAGGGACTCTATTTATACCCGAAAGATGTATCGAATCTCCTCCATAACTTCACAAATTCTCGACAGTGAAAGAAAATATTTTTGGATATTTTCTTTCCTTTTTTAGCTCCTTACGCGTTTTACAGCTGCAAACTCTCCTTGTTTAACTCTTACACGCCTCTAGCATTCTCCCAGCACATTCCAAACTCCCCCAGCAACAACAGACGCGTGAACATCTTCCCCCTTTGCACATACTCCTCTGTTTTGCTCCATGACACGATTCAGCCAATTCTGATCGACCCAAAAGCCCATACCAGGCCTGTTATGAGAAATCACAACTACCCACGAAGTTTCAGCCATTTAGTTTCTGTAGAACATCGTCAAAATTCTGAACCCTAAATATGCCATAGCCTGTGAATAGTTTCCCGCCAAACTGAAAATTCAAATGAAGGGGACGACCTCCCCCTAACAGAGATGGGGGTGCGAATAGCAGTTGGCGCCCCTGAGGTGCCCCTTAACAAAACTGAGAGTCCGCATAGCAAATGTCCTCCGGGGGTGCTCCGCATGATTTTTCGAGCCGATTTTTCCAAAAATGTTTATTTCCCAAAAATACCTACAAACACACAAAACACCAAAATAAATAGAAAATTGAGTACCAGCTATACAAAAAATTGAGGATAACTTAGACACAAAAATGTGTCTATCAATTAACGTTTGTGTAATTTACTTCAAATTATAATAACAACAATTATAATTGCGGAAAATAAAAGTAAATGACACAACAAGATTTTGTTAACGAGGAAACCGCAACTGCAGAAAAACCCCGGGACCTTGTCCAGAATTGAATACTCTCAAGATTAAGCCGCTATACAAAATCAAACCAACTTCGTATAGTTGAGACCAAGCAACTAAGCCTATAGTTCACCTAGTTCCGTCTGTATTCCCTCGCCTCCGACCTATAATAAGTAACGTACTTGGAACAATTCCTTTGGTTCGTATTCCAAACAGTAAAGGAACAACAAATCTGTTTGGTATCAACCCTTTTCAACCAAGTGATATGAGTTCGACAAAGGCTCTTCTGTTTATCTCAATAAACTCCTTCGTCAGGTTCTTAGATCTATCTTATTATCAACTACCGAAGTAATTGTTAAGATTTTGCAATGAATACTTTTAATCACAAAGAAATGTATTAATGTCGATATACACAACTATTCAATCTAATCTACCACAAGGATAAACTGATTATAGTTGGATCCTCTTTTACCGAAACAAGTATTGTGCACACCAAAGATTATGAATCCCAAATCATAAATCTTCAAAGTCTTCTTTGTCTTCAAATATTCTTAGATATTGAATAAACACCTGCACACAATCAACTTGAATCTCTTGTGATCAATCACGCACAAAACGGAGTCTGTTAACAATAGATTATCACAAGACGTCTTTAGATCTACAAACAGTCAAAAGATCCCCGTCGAAACTTCGATCTAGTTTGAGTGAATCTTATATCAAAAGAGAAGATTCTCAAGAATAAACAAACTAGGTGCAATCAAAGTTCAACCACCGTTATTCAATCAAATCAATCGAAAACAAAAGATAAACCACAATTATCTAGTTTCCTACCAACGGTACTAATAGAGCTTCTCAATCCCAAAGAAGACTTTAAACTGAGCGGTCGTAAGAGATTTCGCCTAATTAGGTTACTCTCCTCTCTGAATAGGCGGCTTCACCAGTACCAGCACAACTGAGATAGTTCTTGCTGTACGAGGATTAGTTTGCTCGAAATGAAAATTTTCATATTTATAGACCAAGGAAGTTTGGACACCAAGGAATTTCCAAAATCGAAAATATTCTCAAGATATGCAATATATTCCAGATTCGGTTTCCATAATTCCTGGAAATGCTTTGTCCAAAATATTGACCAAAGATCTCTTAGAAAATCTCCAACTAGTAAATGCACATTACTAATTTTCATTTTCCAAAAATAAAATTAAAAACCTTAAATAAAAGATTCTCAATTTATTTTATTCGACTTGGGATTTTATTCCTTTATCTATTAAGGAATAACTTTGAACAATTAAAGATAATCGTTACTGCACATGTTCAAAGTACGACATCCTTACTTTGTAAGTCCTCTTTCATACTTACAATCTTGAAACCGATTTGCCACACTTACAAACAAGTTTAGAATTGGTTCATCTGACTTTCAAGAACTATGTGATTTATAAAGAACACTCAATCACAAATCATGGGTTTAACGGTCTACCAAAACAAGTTTCGGTTCTACCTCTATGTGAGTATTGTGCATAGTCACACTAGCTTTCCAAAATTAGGTTGACTAGGTACTAGGATCGGTTGCCCGCATATATATGGTATCTAACTTGTACTTGTTGCATATGTCCATAGGATCGGTTCCCCTTTGCCTAGAAACGTGTTGCACATGTCCATAGGATCGGTTTCCCTTTGCTGAAAACTTGATGCACCCCATACAAGAATCGATTCCCCTTTGTGATAGGTTGCACCTCTTACTAGGATCGGTTCCCCTTTACCCAGAGTCGGTCATACCAATAACACAAAATCGCATACCATCTCAGGTGATTACTTAAGATCGGTTTCACTAATAAAAGTCATACCAATACAAAAGTCAGGCCTTTGGGAATAGTTTTACCAAGAACATAAACAAGTCATGAGAAGTTATACTAATCACACATATTGGTAGTTCAAAAGATATGCAATGAACAACAATACCAATAATGCATGGCGATTTCTCTTCCGATTCACAAAACAAGTTCATGAATTTACTTCCTTAAAACAAATGTAAAACATTGTTTCATAGGATGAAATCTTCACCTTATATCCATATATAATCACAATAACATTCAAACGATTATGTCGATGTCTTATCTATAAAGTTTAATGGTTAAGCAATAAACCTCGTATTGTATTCCTTAATACTATGTCTAACTATAGTATAACCATTCATGCTTCGCATTTGTTTTCAGTATGCACGACTTGAAAGATACGTTTAGGGAATGAAACAGTTCAAGTCAAATATCACTAACCTCAAGTGGAAGGATGATGTTGTCGTTGTAGTTCCTTACTTCTTCCCTTATTCAAGTCTTCGCAATACTTGTAATGTCTCATATCCTAATACTTTCAAGCTAACCTATACGAAGTTGACTCTAGTACATAATCAAGCGGCTCTTAAATGAGTTTTGGCTCACTAAAATATGACAACCAAACTTGACATACTAACGCTTGGTGGGTTCAACCGAGCTATGCTCTAACAATCTCCCCCTTTGTCAATTTTAGTGACAAAACTTTTACATCATATGGATAAAAAAATTACAAGAATTCATTACACATACGCTTGATTCCCGAATTCAATAACACAATAACATGTATACATTTGATCCTTAAATGATGTTGTTGACATTATAATAACAAAGCTAATACTCCCCCTAAAGGTAAGATAGGTAGATTTTATCAATCCACATGTTTTTGTTATTTGATTTGTAGTCCATATAACTACAAGTATATGATATGTTACTCCCCCTTAGTCTATGCTTTTACTCTTTCGTTAGATAAACGTTTAAGTACCAATGTCATTTCCCTTAGTGATACCAATCAATATAAATCAATATCGGTATCACTTGTTTACTCCATATACTTCTCCCCCTTTTTGCCACAAAATGACAAAGAAACAAAAAAATAAAGGACATACCGAAAGGATCTTACAAATCTCAAAATAGACTTGCAAACCTATAGAGTTAAGCACGAGGGTTCCACACACCAATTTTCCCTAATAGTTTAGCAAACCAAGAATCAACTAAGCATCTTAGTTCCTTTGCTAAACCGATTGTACAAATACAAATGCTTGTTCGATAAAACCAAAATAAAGATAACTCTATTTTTCTCATCAGGTTCTAATTATCCATATAACTTAGACCTTTAAATTTTAAACAAGACAAGTACTAGGTTAGTTAACTAGCATTTCTTGTTAAGGCATTCGATTAGACTTGAATAACCGAAACCTCCACTTTGATAAGTCTAACTAAGATCATAATTAACTTAGTTTCTCTTACCCGGAATCGAATTGAACAAAATAATTCATCCCGTAAACCTTTTCTTTCGTTAAGCCATA
This sequence comes from Papaver somniferum, assembly GCF_003573695.1. NCBI lineage: Eukaryota > Viridiplantae > Streptophyta > Magnoliopsida > Ranunculales > Papaveraceae > Papaver > Papaver somniferum. The sequence goes on along the minus strand of NC_039367.1, from coordinate 14,209,106 downwards.
AAAAATTCATACAAACCAAATAAATCAACTTGCATAATTATTCACCTCAACCGGAAGAAATTGAAACAACATAGACATTAAAACACCGCAATTGATTGCACCGAAATTTTGTAAGCCTAAACAATTGATACCACACAATAAAGCAAGATAACAATAGTTTTTCTTAACCGGAACCAATTGAATCACACACACATACATACACAAATAATGGAATAAAATATTAATTGTACCGAAATTTTGTTAAGCAAAAGCAATGAATATATGAAATAAAATCAGGCTTTTCTTAAACATGAAAACAATTAACTAACAAGATTGTTACCTCAAATTTCGCATCCACTTCTCCAATATGTTTGCATATTCTTCCAGGGAGAATTGATATCGAAATATCATTATGTTGTCATCCTTATGCAAAACAAAAGAATAACAACAACCAACCTTTACAAGAGAAAGGTTGAAAACCGGTTTTTAACTATTGCAAGCAAAAGTTGAAAACCCCGAAACACATATGCTTTTATGCTAAACCAAAACCGATTCAACATATTGTAAATTTTTCACATATTTTTTCTATCAGAACCCCTCATGATCCTTTGATAAAGCCTACCAACATGGGCTAGAACTTAATCCTGCTAAATCAAGAAGTCACCCAAACCATAAGGATTCACAACATTATGAGATCGAATATCAAGGTTAGAAAACCGAAATCAAACATCTCATAAACATACATAGCAATAAGATAAAGCATTCAAGCACGGGCTATGTAAATCAAAACTATCACAAGAAAAATTATAAATTAAATAATTTTATTCATAATAAGATAGTTTTATTCATAATAGACTTAATACAATCATTGAAATAAATCAAAAATTGATGTCTACTTTCTTGGATTACGTATTACAGCATATAACTTAATCTCTAGTGGTGCTCTTGTTGTTCACTGAGGTTTCTTCAGTGTTCAAACTTTTAAAGCATGTCTCAAGAGACTTGTATGCAACCACTTCATGTTTCTCAATCTTTTCAACTTGAACCTTCATATCAGCAATATCATCTTTTGTTTCCTCAATCTTATCCTTGAGCCAGTCCTGATTTCGAACCGTTATTATGAGATTGGTTCTTAGTTCTTCAAAACCTTGGATATAGTCAATCATACTATCAAAACGTATCCACTTGGTTTTGGTTGGATCTTGTAAGTTGTATACCAACAGGCATGACTCATCTTGTGATCCAACTGAACTATCAGAATCATAATCAGACATGATATTTGATATGTTTTTCTTCTTTCTCTCTGTATTGATTCCTTGACAATCTTTAACCTTTTGAGCTTCCTCCTTATTATCCTTTGAGATACTGCGAGTTATTGTAGGCATGATCGGTTATATATATATATATAAGGATTGAACAGGGTATCAAAATACATGCAAGAGATAGTTTCCTTTAAAAAGAGACAACTTTCGGACCGAAAGATATCAGGGGAATCCGAAAATATTAGAGAATATATTTCGTTTCCTTTGTCCGAACTTCTCAAGCTGGAAGGTTTATTAAAATTCAAAAATTCTAAATTCTAAATAAAAATTTTTGGAAGAACATGATAAACATGAACATTTTTTTTCCAGACAACTATGGATTCGCAGCTATCCATAAAGTGTCACAACTTTTCTGATAAACAGCTACACAAACAAATGTGCTCTAATTTTATTGTGCCTTTCCCATCCATGAATAAGATCACGGAAAAAGATGAGACTGCATAATTTTGATACAACTAAGTTGCATCGGAGTAAGATTTTTCTAGCTTACAGTGAATATCAGAAACATAGTTCATGTTTGTCTTCGGGAATTTCTGCCCAAAATATTTTCTCCCAAGATGATAATCCTTTCTAACTCTAGAGATATGATCACGTGGAGAAACAGTACTGACGTGAGAATTTTCAGATATAGATAAATCTCTTTTAATTCTTTCAATGAGATTTCCATATGATTTTCTCATTCTAAGGACTTCCTTATGATCCACATCAGTGTGATTATCTGAAAAAATTATCGGAAATTCCTGATTGTTTCTTTTGGCAGAGATTCTCTCTTTCCCTTCCTTCTGGAGTCGTTCTTCATCAAAACTAGAAGTGTTTCGATATGGGTGAGGAGAAAACTTTTTTCCAGAAGTGATTATCAACTCTTCCCTCTGACTCTTTTGAGTTGATCTTATAGGGTAGTGGTATAATCTGTCTTTCTACTGAGGAATGGTCTTTCAATTTTTTAAGACAAGAAACTTCTTTCAATATTTTTACCACCGTATGTTGAAGAAGTATAAGTTTCCTGTCAAGTGACTAAAAATTGTATTCCTTAAGATCACTTACACGGAATCGGTTCAAAGTTTCCTTCGGACAAGATTTCGTTTGATCATCAGTAGACATAGAAGATGATTTCTTATCCTCTTCTGACTTGATGTAGTTAGGAAAACTACCATCATCTTGATCTATTTCAGATGTGACTAAACCGGTTTTATCACAATCCGTAAAAGTCGAGCAAGTACTTTTAGTTTCCTCAACATCAGAAGAAATCACAACAACATCATTAGTCAGAGTCATAGGACGTGTCTCATTTTCTTGAGAAAGAGATTTACCAAGAGCTTCTAATTTGACAGTGAAATTCATATTCTCTATGGTTAGAATATTCCGTTGAATGTTTTTATCTCTGATCTCCTGTTTAAGAAGATTTGTCTCTGTCTTTAATATCAACACTTTAGAAGACAGAGATTTTATAGGCCTTAGGATTTTTACCAACTCTTTATCAGCATCTTCCTTTCCATCAGAGATGGACACAGATTTTTTCGCAACACTTGGATCATGAGTCAACGAAGCAGTAACATCTTTAACTTTTGAGTAGTCATACTCTTGCATAACTTTAGCTGAATCAGACATAGATTCAATTCTTATAGGTTGGATCGCACCAAACACATATTGTTAGATCTTTTCATGTTTTCCTGCTTTGATACCAATTGAAAAGACGAGGGTACCCAAATATACCTCAATCTAAAACTTTTCCACCTATAAGTCCTTTCTCCGAAAGTGATTGTCTATGGACTGAGCCGAGATAATACAACAAATCTGTTCACACTTCGTATGATCGTCTATGGATACGAGATAGAGACAATACGACAACGAAGTATGTTTACTTGATAAAAGGTTCGGACTTAACCAAACATAATAGGATTGCTTATCAAGTAAATAGGAATTAACGTTTGTGTAGTTTACTTTAAATTATAATAACAACAATTATAATTGCGGAAAATAAAAGCAAATGACACAACAACATTTTGTTAACGAGGAAACCGCAAATGCACAAAAACCCCGGGACCTTGTCCAGAATTGAATACTCTCAGGATTAAGCCTCTATACAAAATAAAACCAACTTCGTATAGTTGAGACGAAGCAACTAAACCTATAGTTCACCTAGTTCCGTCTGTATTCCCACGCCTCCGACCTATAATAAGTCACGTACTTGGAACAATTCCTTTGGTTCGTATTCCAAACAGTAAATGAACAACAAATCTTTTTGGTATCAACTCTTTTCAACCAAGTGATATGAGTTCGACAAAGGCTCTTCAGTTTATCTCAATAAACTCCTTCGTCAGGTTCTTAGATCAATCTTATTATCAACCACCGAAGTAATTGTTAAGATTTTGCAATGAATACTTTTAATCACAAATAAATGTATTGATGTCGATATACACAACTAATCAATCTAATCTACCACAAGGATAAATCTATTATAGTTGGATCCTCTTTTACTGAAACAAGTATTGTGCACACCAAAGATTAAGAATCCCAAATCATAAAATCTTCAAAGTCTTCTTTGTCTTCAAATCTTTTTAGATCTTCAATAAACACATGCACACAATCAACTTGAATCTCTTGTGACCAATCACGCACAGAATGGAGTCTGTTAATAATGAATTATCACAATACGTATTTAGATCTACAAACAGTCTAAAGATCCCCGTCGAAACTTCGATCTAGTTTGAGTGAATCTTATATCAGAAGAGAAGATTCTCAAGCATAAACAAATTAGGTGCAATCAAAGTTCAACCACCGTTAGTCAATCAAATCAATCGAAAAAAAAAAGATAAACTGCAATTATCTAGTTTCCCACCAACGGTACTAATAGAGCTTCTCAATCCCAAAGAAGACTTTAAACTGAGCGGTCGTAAGAGATTTCGCCTAATTAGGTTACTCTCCTTTTCGAATAGGCGACTTCACCAGTACCAGCACAACTGAGATAGTTCTTGCTATACGAGGATTAGTTTGCTCGAAATGAAAACTTTCATATTTATAGACCAAGAAAGTTTGGAGACCAAGGAATTTCCAAAACCGAAAATATTCTACCTGGAAATGCTTTGTCCAAAATATTGACCGAAAATCTCTTAGAAAATCTCCAACTAGTAAATGCACATTACTAATCTTCATTTTCCAAAAATAAAATTAAAAACCTTAAATAAAAGAATCTTAATTTATTTGATTCGATCTGGGATTTTATTCCTTTAACTATTAAGGAATAACTTTGAACAATTAAAGATAAGCGTTACTGCACATGTTCAAAGTATGTCGACATCCTTACTTTATAAATCCTCTTTCATACTTACAATCTTGAAACCGATTTGCCACACTTCCAAACAAGTTTAGAATTGGTTCATCTAACTTTCAAGAACTATGTGATTGATCAAGAACACTCAATCACAAATCATGGGTTTAACGGTTCTACCAAAACAAGTTTCGGTTCTACCTCCATGTGAGTACTGTGCATAGTCACACTAGATTTCCAAAATTCGGTTGACTAGGTACTAGGATCATTTCCCCACATATATATGGTATCTAACTTGTACTTGATGCACATGTCCATAGGATCGGTTCCCCTTTGCCTAGAAACGTGTTGCACATGTCCATAGGATCGGTTCCCCCTTCTGCTAAAAACTTATTGCACCTCATACAAGGATCAATTCCCCTTTGTGATAGGTTGCACCTCTTACTAGGATCAATTCCCCTTTACCCAGAGTCAGTCATACCAATAACACAAAATCGATAATACCATCTCAGGTGATTAATTAAGATCGGTTTCACCAATAAAAGTCATACCAATACAAAAGTCAGGCCTTTTTGAATAGTTTTACCAAGAACATAAAAAAGTCATGAGAGGTTATACTAATCACACATATTAGTAGTTCAAAAGATATGCAGTGAATAACAATACCAATAATGCCTGACGATTTCTCTTTCGATTCACAAAACAAGTTCATGAATTTACTTCCTTAAAACAAATGTAAAACATTGTTCCCTTGGATTAAATCTTCACCTTATACCCATACATAATCACAACAACATTCAAACGATTATGTCGATGTGTTATCTACAAAGTTTAATGGTTAAGCAATAAACCTTGTATCGTATTCCTTAATATTATGTCTAACTAGAGCATAATCATTCATGCTTCGCAGTTTTGTTTTCAGTATGCACGACTTGAAAGATACATTTAGGGAATGAAACAGTTCAAGTCAAATATCACTAACCTCAAGTGGAAGGATGAAGGTTTCGTTGTAGCTCCCTACTTCTTCACTTCTTCAAGTGTTCGCAATACTTGTAATGTCTCATATACTAGTAATTTCAAGCTAACCTATACGAAATTGACTCTAGTACATAATCAAGCGACTCTTAAATGAGTTTTGTCCACTAAAATATGACAACCAAACTTGACATACCAACGCTTGGTGGGTTCAACCGAGCTATGCTATAACATATATTGTATGTTTTCAAACCCTAGTTCTACTCCTCCCAAGTTTTGTTTTAAGAAAGACTAGGTTAGAACTCTTGTTTTCCTCTTTCCTTCAGTCTTTCTCTTTGAGTTGAGTTGATGCAAGGAGATGCCTCAATAAACTTGTAACGTCCAATTAATTTTAGGTAGAAGTTTTAAATATTATAAAGAAGAAATTAAACTTTTGTTTCTTTCTTATTCTAAGGGTAGAAGAAGGTTAAATTGAAAGGTTAATAATTGTATTTCATGGTGTTTTTGTTTCAATTCCACATTATTATTGCAAGTAGAAGTAACATTTTACGTTATCTGATAATGCAATTTGGCTATTATCCATCAATAGTCTATGGAAATTCTGGGCATCTCTACGATGAGTAGTAGTCTTTGTATATACGTCCTGGTTAAACAATTATCCCACCACCACTATGTTGTCTAGTATAACGACACTCACTAATCTTAGTAAGACTGCCGCAGAGATCTTTGAGCTTTGTTGTTTGAGTATAAATGGATGCCTATTGATACAATACACTTACTAACTAGAGTTCTCTAGATGATGTGTGTTTAAGTACAAAAGTGTTAGAGGAGGAAACAGTGTACATGCTCCTGAATTTGCTATTTTGGTTGGTAGTAAATGATGTTTGTTTAATAACTCTGTCAAAAAGGAAGCTCCAGTAATATGGATTGTAGTTAGCTTTATTTCTTATTATAAGTTGAGTTAGAAAATTCAGATTTTTCTCTCTTAGCTCCAGGGTCATAAAAATAATTATGCAAATTATTCTCATGATCCTGAAACAATTTTTATTTTGCGAAGACCAAAATAACCTTCTAGTTGTGGATATTATATACACAGATTCTAGTTATGAATATATTTCTTTGATAGATTTTCTAGTTGTAGATATTCTCTAGACAACTTCATACTAATGTGTTTGTTCATCTTTAAAAGGCAGTTTCATAAACTCATTTTCTTGATTTGACTGATTGTGCTTATTTTTTTTACAGATATTTACTTGTGTTGTTGCACAAATTATGGGATCAAAATAGAATTTTTTTAGCTCATATAATGATTATATACTATAGCATAAACAATTATAAAAGGTTACTTAACACTGTGGATAATGGTTGCACATTACAAAAACACTGTGGATAATAGATGCACGCTGAAAAAGGTTGTGGATAATGTCTGCATACTAAGAAAATACCGTGGATAATAACTGCACCCTAAAAAATTTGTGGATAATATATCTTGCATGCTAAAAAATAACAAAAAAAATATAATATATAAAAGATTGGAAAAATCATTTAAGGAATACAAAATTCTAGAAAAAAGAATATTTGATATTAATATTTACGCTCGTTGTGTAGGTCTTCAAAAAGCATTTTAATATGTAAAATTTGTCAAATTCCTACATATGATTTATGAGATATCTTATGCTTAAGTTGGTTTGATAATTATACCCCTAAAAATAGAGTTTATATTCAATTTTATTATATTTTTACATATAATATTCCTGCCATTAAAAACATCATGAAACATCTGTATTCATATGACCCTTTTTTTTAGGAGTCATTTCAATAACGCGAGTTAAAGATTTTTTAAATGGATTTCCAACTAAGGTCATTAGAGTAAGAGAGATAAAAGGGCGAAACACATAATTTCCACTTATAAATTTTAATTATAAAATAAATTTACTGGATACTTTGCATCTAATTTATCCATCTGTGTTTCAATTGGATTTTGGATCGGATAAGGATGTCAAAATCCATAATGAATTGGATTAGATAATATGTGGATTAGGTAAAAACCGGTCCACACCAACCACGTTCATCTATATCCTCGAACACTTCAAGTCTAAGCCTTTAAGTCTAACCTGCTCGACCCCACATGCTAAGGCCCGTGAATACACTCATAATAGGCTTGATCCACTCCCTATCATTTGGTTCTCCAAATTGATCGTAAGCATGTTTTAGTCCTTTTTTCATCATAAAAACCGATTTTTCGTATGTGTCTACGAAAGCACCAAAAAAAAGTAAAGTATTAACAATGTACATATAAATAGTACTATCAAAGACGCACGTGCATATCTTATACTGTTATATACTTACAACAGATTAACAACAGTGATGATAGAAATGATGGATAAAATGGAATTAGTAGCTCCTAAATCAAAGATTCAGGCCAATCTGGCTGAAGAACAGCGCAACCAACGTCTAGTTCAGCACAGTCCTTTGCTGCAACACCTTGAATAAGGACAGGTGACAAGTAACGACTGGACAGAACTGATTGGATTAAGGCACTCGACAATTGAATAAGGACAGCCTATCTCTAGCCTTTATAGCTAAGTATGCAACATTGCCTCCCTATGAGCATCATCCTTGTCCTCAAGGATGAATCTTGGGTAGTGTGTTCTGAAATTGGTGACGGCCTCCCAAGTAGCATTTTCCGGTGAGGAATTGGTCCACTGAATTAGTACCTGCCTGATCAGTTTGTTTCCAATCAGCACAGTCCTTTTCTGCAACACCTTTTCAGGAACCATAATGATATCACCATGAAGATCTACCACTGGCAGAGTAGGAGAAGGAATAATTTGTGCCCCAATGTGTTTTTTCAACTGAGACACATGGAATAATAGATGAATGCGTGAATGAAAAGGCAACTCCAGTTTGTATGCTACTTGACCAATCTTCTGTAGAATGGGAAATGGTCCATAATATTTTGTAGAGAGCTTGAAATTTCTCCTAACTGCAACAGAGGCTTGGCGATAAGGCTGCAGTTTAAGTTACACCAGATCACCCACATTGAAGGACCTTTCAACTCTAGAAGTATCTGCATACAACTTCATTCTCTCTTGAGCTTTTTGGAGTGATTCTTTGAGTATGTCCAGCATTGCTGCTCTCTCCTTCAGATAAGTTTCTACAGCAGCTACAGAGGTGGTGGCAGAAGAAGAGAATGCGATATGAGGTGGAACATAGCCATAGAGAGCTTGAAAGGTGTAGATGGTGGATTTTCAACAAAGGGAAAAACCGTAAAATCATGAGGCATGTTTTTGACACGGATTTCAGGCATGCAACGATTCATATTTTATGAAGCCATGATGAATATGTTTTCAAAAAGCCTCCATCAGTTGAGCATTCGATCCCTGGCATTTCGTCGTGACCTTTATGCAGAATAACGTATTTGGGCGGTTCTCTGTAGATTGAGAGCTTAACGCCTTCAGGACGTCGGTGATACTCACTGTTCCATGACTGCAGGAGAGAGACCCACCTCCACATAGAAGAATAGTTGGGCGGCGGACGCCTTCAGGACGTCGGTGACACTCACCTTTCCCTGATTATGTGGAGAGACTGTGCATAGATTCAGGCGGTTCTCCGTAGATTGAGAGCACTAACGCCTTCAGGTAGTAAACAGCATCATGACTCCCTAACTATGCACCATTTAGAATAGATGTGACGCTTTAACTGGATAATATCTTTTCTACAATAGATTAATTCTGCTACGACATTCACCACTGAATTCCCAGAATAATCTATTATTGCTCCTATTCCTTGATCGAATCCACGGCCTGATCCTATGGAATGGCAATAACAATTGCTCCTATTCCATGGTCGAATCCACGGCCTGATCCCATGGAATGGAAATAACAATTGCTTCGATTCTATGATCGAATCCACAACTTGATCACATAGAATGACAATAAAACAACTGTGCTATCTCATTACTCCGATTTCATGATCGAATCCACTGATCTCATGAAATGGTAATAGATAATCTTAACTACTCCGATTCTATGGTCGAATCCACGATCCCATAATATGGTAATGCTTGTTTTATTATTCTGAATTCGTAATCGAATCCACAGCTGATCCTGCAAATTAATAATGAACAACTATTCATTTTTATTACTCAGTTTCATGAATTATTCTCCACTGAATAAATACTGAACAACCAGGCATCTGGACCATCACTGAGTAAGCCCCATAAAAATGGTGCGAGTGTACCTGACAATGATACATGACTGAGCACCCGGATGCACGAACGGGTGTCCAAAAATATGAAATAATGAGGAATCCTTCGCAAAACAGGAGAAAACAATAAATATTAATAAAATAATAAGAGGCGCCCAAGGCCGGGCCTGCCAGCCGGCCGGCCGTTCCCTAGCCATGGTCGGTCCATGCATCTCCCATTATTTTCCTTATTTTTTGTTATTTCGTGAACTCACGAAAACTCCTTGGTTTTAGCAACTTTCCTTGTTTTTGCAAAACCCGTGAATTCTCCATAACTTCGTGGATTCACGAAATATTATTATAAAATAAGGAGAGGTGTGCGGGACCAGGCAACCTAAACGGCCGATCATGCCTAAGTCGTGGCTGGTCCCACACCTCACAATCCTTAGATTTTTATAATTATTATTCCCTAATCTCACGAAACTCCTCCGTTTCAACAAAAACTCGTGGATTCTCCATAACTTCAAGGATTCATGAAAAATAATAAAATAGGGAAAGGTGTGCGGGACCGGGCAACCTAGCCGGCCGGCCATGCCCTAGCCATGGTCGGTCCCACACCTTGCAATCCCTAATCTTGCATAATTATTATTTTCCTCAATTCATGAAACTCCTGGGTTTGAGCAAAATTCATGATTTCTCCATATTTTTTCAAATATTGCTCAAATCACGAAAAACCAAAAGCCAACATAGTCACACGACTGGCTAGCCTCTCACGACAATTTTAAGTATTAAAACACTTTTATTTTAATATTTTCAAAATATTGATGAATTGAGCATACATTCTCATTCCAACAAAAATCGAGAATTCTCAGTCAAGATGAAACTCTTCTGAAAATTCACGATATTGCTCGAACGCGCATCAGAAAATACTGAACTTTCAGTATGGAAATATGGACACCACGGCAACACCTGCACGCCTTCATGATCGACCAGGGTTATTCCTAGGGCTTGCATAAGGCCAGTCCAACACGTTTTCATAATTCTGACCTAATTTGCTCAATTGATCATACTGGGCCCAAACTCTCTCCAACCAACTGGGGGATTCTCCAAATGACCAACAACTGGTCCCGTGACCACCAAGATCCGGTCCCATGCTCTCTTGGTCGGTCCTCATCTCTCATACCTAGGTTTTATCACCTAATGCTGAATCCAGCAATATTTCAATAAATGATGAAACCTGCATTTAATCATTGTTCTTTCACCAACTCTCAAACTGAGAACCCTGGTGCGTGCTCACTCGAGCACTGGGCACCCATGGACGATCATCATCCCATGTGGTCGGTCCCTCCTCACTCATAACTAATTTTCAGTAATTCTCCAATTGATGAAGGATTGATAAAAAATTAGAGTTTCAAACAAACGCTCCACGAATCACCATTCTGAGCAAGTTCAAACACAAAATAATGTTGATTCAGCAATCAACATCCAAATTAATAATATTCGGTAATTCACCAATATTTTTGATTAATATTTTATTGGGTCACGACACCAGTAAATAATTCGTCGAATTGAGAAATACTTGCTCAGTTGATCGAATATTGATCCAACCATCAATGTTCAGTAATTCATCAGTAGTTTGTTGAATTGAGCAACACTTGCTCAGTTGCACGCAAAAATTATCAAATTCGTCGAATTGAGCAATACTTGCTCAATTGCTCGACAAACTCTCAATATTCAGCAATTCGTCGAGTTGAGCAATACTTGCTCAGTCGCTCTCTAGTCAGTAATTCATTGAAATCTCAGAGAACTACATGTTCAATCCATGAATCACTGAGCGTTCACCACTTATGCTCGATTCAACAAAATTAGACTCTCAGTATAAATCAGTCAACAACTGAATAACTAATACACGTCTGCCTTGCAGACTCCACGATTCGTGAAATATCAATCACGTCACAAATGGGGGGATATCACTTAAGGTTTTGGTCTGGCGGTCTACGGCACATGGATTCATCCACAATGAGAAATGTGCGTAATTCGTGTAAACGGTTGAAGGAGTTAGCAAAGTAGTGGGTGCACGATCAGTCAAGTCTCCGCACGATATGGAACTGACTTTACCACGATCTCCCACTTTCCCACTCTTTCACTCAAGAAACCGTCACACTTACAGGGATCAGTGGTACATCATTCTTGCAAAATAAATAAGTCTAAATCGAGGACATGTGAATCATCGATTATCATCATTTTCCGTCAACAACTCGATATAAACTTATTCACAGAACTCAACTTCAGCAGTTCAGCAATATTGCAGAAACCTTCAACACACCCACAATCCTTGATCATCACTGATTCCACACAACTCTCAGCTTCCCTCCTACAGATCAACCCATCTCCCTCTTTGCGACCGAATTGACCCTGGAACGACCATTGTCTTGGTTTAGGATGGAGTCATACAGATTGATTTACCGAATCTAAGTACCCCCTTTGCAGCGGTGCATCTGTGTGAGGATTAACATTTTGCCCCGCTGAGGAGTCTTGACATCACACTTGACTCTTCACTTTCCAAAAAAAACGGCGACCCGTTTTTCCCCATCCACAAAAGGGAGACATTCTTAAGCCCCTAAAAAAACTGGTATTATACCACCATTCAACAAGTGCAAGCCATTGACTCCATTGACTAGGCTTGTGACCAGTGATGCATCTTAAATAGTTTTATAAGCAAGCATTCACCCTTTAAGTTTGGCCATCTGTTTGTGGGTGATAGGCTGTGCTTAAGTTCAAACTAGTGCCCAGAGCCTTGAATAAGTCTTGCCAGAAATTATTGGTAAACACCTTGTCTCTATCAGATATAATTGAAGATGGTAAACCATGAAGTTTGAATACCTGATTGAGGAATGCTTTGGCCACAGTGGAAGTTGTATAAGGATGTTGCAGAGGAATGAAATGTGCATATTTTGTGAGTCTATCCACTATGACCAAAATCACACTCTTCTTGTCACTGACAGGTAACCCTTCAATAAAATCCATGGTAATGTGCTTCCAAGAGTGATCTGGAATAGGTAGAGGTTGTAGAAGACCAGCATGAGTAGTTGAATCACTCTTATTTCTCTGACATATATCACAGTGAGACACAAAAAGTAATATATCTTTCTTCATGCCTGGCCAATAAAAATGGCCTTTGGCTCTCACATAAGTAGCCTGAATGCCTGAATGTCCACCCACATTAGAGTCATGTAATGAATCCAAAACTCTTGTCCTGACATCATGGCCAGAGCCAAGATAAATTCTATTTTTATACCTCAATATGCCTTCAAGAATTGTGAAGTGGGGAATAGAATTGGGTTGGAGCAGTAATTGTGAAGTAAGTTGTTGGGCTTTAGAATCATTTTCATAACTGAGTAACACATCCTGCATCCATTTTGGAGTAGAAAATGACATAGAAGTGCATTTAGCTGAAGGAGAGGGTATTCTGGAGAGAGCATCATCCACAACATTGTCAGAACCCTTCTTGTATTGTATTTCATAGTCAAAGCCAAATAGTTTAATGAGCAACTTTTGTTGCAAGGTAGTAGTTATAATCTGGTTGAGAAAGTACTGAATGCTCTGGTGATCAGTCTTGATAATAAATATCTTATCCTGCAGATTATATCTCCATATTTGCACTGCCAGTACAATTGCTAAAAACTCCTTTTCATAAGTGGATAAGGCTTGTGCTCTTGGGCCTAATGATTTACTGAAGTAAGCAATTGGTTTGTCTTGAAGTAGAACAGCTCCAATACATGTCCCACTGGCATCATTCTCAACCAAAAATTCCTTATTGAAATCTAGGAGAGCTAATATGTGAGTATTAGTCATTGCTTCCTTCAATTTATTGAATGCAGTAGTATCCTCAGGACTCCAGATGAAAGAATTTTTCTTGAGTAAATCAGTTAAGGGTTTACTAATAGCTCCATATCCTTGTACAAACTTCCTGTAGTATCCAGTAAAGCCAAGAAACCCTATGAGCTCCTTAATAGTTGTTGGAATTGACCATTGTTTCATACAAGAAATCTTGTTAGGATCAGCAGATACACCTTCAACTGTAATTATATGTCCCAAATACTCCAAGGAAGGTTGTCCAAAACAACACTTAGACTGCTTGGAAAAGAGCTGATGTTGTCTGAGGAGAGAAAAAACAATTCTAAGGTGTTCCAAATGCTCATACATACTAGAGCTATAGATGAGGAAATCATCAAAGAAGACCAAAACAAATTTTCTAAGAAATGGTTGAAAGATTTCATTCATGAGTGCCTGAAATGTTGCAGGAGCATTTGTTAGCCCAAAAGGCATAACTTTGAATTCATAATATCCTTGATGTGTTCTAAATATTGTTTTGAAAAAATGTACAGATCATGAACTCTGATTTGATGATAGCCATCTCTAAGATCAATCTTGGTGAAGATAATTGCACCTTTCAGCTCATCCAATAGTTCATCTATAATGGGTATAGGAAATTTATCTTTGATAGTATTGTTGTTGAGTTTCCTATAATCAATACAGAACCTCTAAGAGCCATCTTTCTTTTTCACTAATAGTATAGGAGAAGCAAAAGGGCTGTGACTAGGCTGAATAATGCCAGTTTTTAACATTTCATGAACTAGTTGCTCTACCACTGATTTGTGTATGTATGTACATTTATAAGCTCTTTGGTTAACATGACTGGAGAGTGGTTGTAATGGGATTTTGTGATCTAAACTCCTTTTAGGAGGTAGTTGAGTGGGTTCTTGGAAAATATCAGTGAGTTCTTGTAATAAAGGAAGACAAGGTTCAGGAGTGGTTGTGGGTATAGAAGTGGCAGAGATAGAAAATAAATGACCCACAACACCATGAGTAGTCTTGGCAAAAAACTTCTTAACATTTGAACCACTCATCATGAGTAAAGTATTGCTAGGAGTCACTCCTTGTAAGGTGATTTTCTTATTGTTGTACTTAAAGGAAATAATGAGTTTAGAGAAGTTAAAAATTACATCACCTAATGTCCTCAGCCAATCTGCTCCCAAGACAATATCACAACCTCCCAATGGTAAGACTCTCAGGTCTTTTACAAATTTGTGTCCTTGCATACTCCATTGAAGCTTAGAACAGATTCCAGTACTGCTTGTTTTGTCTCCATTAGCAACAGTGACCAACATTGGAGCAGTAGGTGTAATGTTGCAATGTAGTGTATAAGCTAAATTGCTATGTATGAAGCTAGTGGTACTGCCAGAGTCAATTAGAATTGATACCTTATGCTTGTTGAAGAGACCAGGAATTCTTATGGTGTCACCTGTAACAGTGCCAGTGAGAGCATGAAGTGATATCTCAATATCAGAGTTAAGTGGAGACTCCACAGCTTCTTCAAAAACTTCCTCCTTCTCCTCTGTATCAAGTGACTCAGAAGTGTCCATTTGGAGCATGAATATTTTCTGTTTACCCTTGCAAAAATGTCATGGATTATAAACTGCATCACAATTGTAGCATAAACCTTGATCTCGTCTCTTCTGCATTTCTTCTTGAGTCAGTCTCTTAATGGTAGGGCTTGAAGAATTGGATTTGGATTGAGAAGGAGAGAAGGATTTTGGTGTCATTGGTGCAGATTTAGGGGAAGTAAGAATTGGTTTAGGAGGAAAATTGGGTGAGGAGTATGGTCTGTTGTTCTAAAAAGAATCATTGAATCATCTAGTGAATGGCTTAGTAGCAACAGCTGCAATGTTAACTTTATCCTCTTGCAATCTAGCTAGAGAAAAAGCTTCAGAAAGAGTCTCAGGGTGAAACATAGAAACTGATCTACCAATTTCCTCCTTGAGGCCACTAAGAAAGCTCACTATAAAATATGTTTCAGAAAGTGAAGGATCCATGTTCAACATCAAAGCTTTCAATGATTCAAACTGTTCATAATAATCATCTACTGTTGAATTCTGAATAAGCTTATTAAAACTACCCACAAAATTTTCCTCAATGGGATTTTCAAATCGAGCACAAATATGAGCAGCTAAATCAGACCATGTAATATGAGGTCGATTGACCTGAAATTTAAAAACCATTTCTCAGCTTTACCTTCCAAATAGATTGAAGCAATATTTACCTTCAGGTATTCTTCAGTATCATTTATTTTGAAATACCACTCACTCTTCTGAATCTAGCTTCTCAGATTATCCATATCAAATCATGGAAATTCCAACTTTGGTATTCTAGAGTGGTGATAGTGAGGATTTGGTATATGTTGAAAGTGCTCATGATATTCAGTATGATATCCAGATGGTCTTTCAGTGTTGGTTTAAAGAAAATTTGATCTCTCAAGTAATTTCATAAGATTATAGTTAGAGCATCAACTGAACCACTGAGATTTGTGATTTTAGTGTGAATAACGTCCTGAGATGCCTTCAATTTCTCGACCTCAGTTTCAACTTCTTTCAAAGTCATGGTGGAAAAAAATAATTTGATGAATTTTTTAGGTGGAAAGAACGGCTTTGATGCCAATTGTTGTATACTTACAACAAATTAACAACAGTGATGATAGAAATGATGGATAAAATGGAATTAGTAGCTCCTAAATCAAAGATTCAGGCCAATCTGGATGAAGAACAACACATCCAACGTCTAGTTCATTTATTTCTTCATAAGTTCTAAAAAAGCGGGGGTCTAACAACACCACCCAATATTTCGCTTAGCAATCTGTATGGACAAACTCGAATATACTTTTAAGAGAATCAACAAGACTCAATCAATTAAAAGTATATCAACGAGTTTATATCTCTCTTCTTGATTTGATTTACTCAAGCAAGAACTGCGAGTTCTAATAAAATACAAGGAATAACTTGGATGGTACCAAAGACCAATATCCAAGGATCAATCAATGACAATCAACAATCAAAGGTTGGATTACT
Source organism: Papaver somniferum (assembly GCF_003573695.1). Classification (NCBI taxonomy): domain Eukaryota; kingdom Viridiplantae; phylum Streptophyta; class Magnoliopsida; order Ranunculales; family Papaveraceae; genus Papaver; species Papaver somniferum. The sequence goes on along the minus strand of NC_039367.1, from coordinate 14,192,469 downwards.
CTAATTGATGATCTAACGCACAACCTGTATTATTTCAATTATAAAAATAAAACAATATAATGCGGAAATTGAAATGACGCAGACACCAGAAATTTTGTTAACGAGGAAACCGCAAATGCAGAAAAACCCCGGGACCTAGTCCAGATTGAACACACACTGTATTAAGCCGCTACATACACTAGCCTACTCCAAGATAACTTCGGACTGGACTGTAGTTGAAGCCCAATCAATCTCCCACTTATCCAAGGTACAATTATGCTCCTACGCCTCTGATCCCAGCAGGATAGTGCGTACTTGATTCCCTTAGCTGATCTCACCCACAACTAAGAGTTGCTACGACCCAAAGGATCAATCTGTCTCCCATAGATAAACCCTAAAAGTTTTGTTCCGTCTTTTGATAATAATCAAGGTGAACAGGAACCAATTGATAATCCGGTCTTATATTCCCGAAGAACAGCCTAGAGTTATCAATCAACTCACAACAATATTAATCGTATGGTAGCGAAACAAGATGTTGCGGAATCACAAACAATGAGACGAAGATGTTTGTGATTACTTGCCTATCGGAGATATCAATCTGAAGCCAATCAATCTGATTGTACTCGTACGATAGAAGATGCAAGATCAGATCACACAACTACGATAAAAGTAGTATCGGTCTGGCTTCACAATCCCAATGAAGTCTTTAAGTCGTTAACCTGGTTTTAGAAGAAGAAAACCAAAGGTTAAAGGAGAATCGACTCTAGCACGCAAACTAGATTGGTTTCGCACAATACTAGATGTCTCCTTTATATAGTCTTTCAAATCAGGATTTGCAATCAATGTTAGCTTAGTAACAAAGCATTCAATATTCACCGTTATATGAAAACCTGATTTTAGATTCAAGCTAATATTTCTCAACCGTTAGATCGAAAACTTAGCTTGTTACACACACTTGGCAATGCACGCTTCTAGGTTTGTTAACCGTACCCAAACGTATGCACTTGTTGGTCCAACAACAGTTAACCAAATGGTTAGCCATATGAGCATTTCATATCAACCATTTTCTTCTTCACCACAACTAATTCAAATGAACTAGTTAGAGAGTTGTTCAATTGCAAGGAAATCTTATGTACTACACAAGACACAATTGATGCAAAAATGATTTGATTCACTTGAATCGTTTCATGAACTTTTATAGCCACGGTTTGCAAACTGCATTCCTTAGTCTTTTTAAGTTTAAGTTCAGAAATCATCTTCAGATATATAACCTTCTCAAGTTCGCAGACTAGGTTCGCGGACTTAAGTTACCGGGCAGAGTTTACAAACTCCATCATAAATTCTCTGGTTTGAGAACTTCGCCGGTTCGCGGACTTAGCTTCACGCAAGTAGTTTGTCAACTCCAGCAGAAATTCTCGGGTTTGAGAACTTCGGCAGTTCGCGGACTTGGATCACGCCATTCTTCCGGTTCTCCTGATCAACAAAGTTCGCAAACTTTGGTTCAAGGAATAGGACTTATACATAAATGTGCTTTCACAACAATGCTTATGTCCACCATTGTTTATGTAATTTAAACTCTCATTTCAATCATTGAAACATTCTTAGAGGACGTTATACAGCTGTTACACCATTTCTCGTCAAAGAAATTTTCAAGATGATTGAAACATATTATGACTTTCGTCACATGGTAAAGATAAACTTGATCGAAGCGAAAAGCTTACCAACACATCTTTCGAGATATAGATAGGCGAGGTATACTCGGCTCGAAATACCAAATGCGTATAATCCAAGTCTATATATATAGCATGCGACTTCTTATCTCAAAGAGTAGGAGATAGAGTAGATAGACTTTTGAGTGACAGATAAGTTCAAGTCTTCACATACCTATTTGTCGAAAAGTTCCACCGGTTCCTTGAGTAGTTCTTCTTCTTGTATGATGAATCTCCATGAAGTCCTTGAGCTCAACTACACTTTCTATCCTAGTCCGAGACTTAGCTATAATAGACTAGAAATCAAGACTTATAGTTTTGATCACTAACATTGACAAACATGCTTGAGATAGCAACACATGCGAGTTCGACCGAGCAATGCTCTAACAAGTTCAGATAAGGTTCTCTTACAGTATTTAACCAATCCCGTAACCCTAAAGGGGCACAATGGATGACTGACACGTGACAAGTAACGACTGGACATAACTGATTGGATTAAGGCACTCGACAATTGAATAAGGGCATCCTATCTCTAGCCTTTATAGCTAAGTATGCAACAAATACCTTCAAATGACAAGGTTGATTGAGGTTTCTTTCGTATGTTATGCACAACTTCTGCATTTCTGATTCTATCTATACCTTGTCATGAGTTGCGTGCATTTTTTTGTTGTTGTCATTCTTAATGGTTAGAAAGTGTGTTTAGAGGTGATAGGGACCTTAGGCAGGGATGTTCATGATATCATGTTCAATACTGTTATTAGAGTTTATCCAGTATTCATTATAATGAAAATGGAGTTTTATGGTCACTGTTCAAGCGGGGTCCCCCTGTAACACATCAAATGTTTGCATATCTAATCATAATATTTCAGATGAATGATAATACAATTACAAATATATATAGAATTCTGCAAGAGTCTTGGTCAAGCCTATAAGTTAAATATTATCAAGATATCAACGTGTTCAACAACGAAGTTTCTTCATAAACACAAGGTGAAGTTATTAGTAGGTCGGGAGTAAAAAATATGGAAGTTGAAGAGGAAGATTCACTAGTGAAGATCTTTACGCCCTTGCATAACTGATACATTTGTTGGATCATATGAAATGTATAAACGATGGTTTCTCTTTCTACCTTATGCATGACATCTTTCTTAATTTATAAGTTAATTATATCCTTTATTTAGAATCCTATTATTTTAGATATCATGCATAGGGATTTTCTCTATATACAACTCTAAATCAATATTATTATCAATCATATTATTCTTAATCTTTTGATATAACTCTCTTTTATCTCTTCTTGAACATCGAAAATTCTCATCATTTTCATCTCTTCACATCTCAAGAAATATTTGTATTGTATTCTTCTCTACCGTTCTACATTACTACCTCTTTTGTTATCTGGATTGATAGAAAATAATTTGTTGTATCGTCAGATGGGCGTCAAACCTTTGATATCATCAAAGAGACACTAACACCTTTGTTAGAAAGACTAACAATTGTTTTTACTAATAATTCTATGATTTCTCCGTTCATTCATTCCAAAATATATAATACAGAGACATTATAAAACTTACACGATTATATCCATAACTTCCTGCTACAAATAAAGGATTTTTTTTGTTTTGCTGAATCATATTATTTTATTTCAAAAAAGGACAAAAGAGTCAAGATACAACTGAAGTTACAAAGTTACAAAGACAGAACATACTCAACTAACCAAAAAGACAAGACAATTTAAAATGATTTTACTTGCAGAACCTATAATAAGCAACATATGGTATTTCAATTCGCTTCATGGACAGAGGTCTTCCCAAGTGAATAATTTTTTCACCAGCGCTTAATCTAGCACCCTTCTTTGCCAATTCATTAACAGAAAAATTAATTTCTCTAAAACAATGCTCAAATATAATTTTATGTATCCTTTGCACCACATTAAGCCATCTAGTTTTTATGTACCAGGTTGAGGGATCCAAAAATAACTGACTTGGAGTCTGATCTGATAATTACTTTACTGCATTCCATACTTATAGCCCATTCAAGTGCACATACTACTGCAAATTCCTCTGCAATGAAACTAGTTGCATTACCTACACCACCTGACAATGTACCTACCATTTGACAATTAATATCTCTGGCAACAACACCAAATTCAGCGTTCCCTGGATTCCCAAAGGATGCGCCATCATAACAAAACAAGGTATAGTTTTCAGTAGGAGGAGTCCAGTAAAATTCCTTAATACAACTATATCTTATCTTCCTCTCTCTAAGATGAAAGAATGGTATTATTAGTGAATCATACTCATGTCCCCACCTGCATTCTATGACCTCCCTCCTGTACAATTTGACAAATTCTGCTTTTAAAACCATTACAGTTAGGCATTACTTATTCAAACAACTTTTTATTCCTTTGAAACCATAACTCTTTGATAGTGGCACAAGCCGCAGTCATCCAAATCTCTTTTATAAGAGGCCTTTTGTTATTGGCAGCTTTATAAATATCTTCAAAAGAATTAGGATTACCAAAACCAAATATATCTCCTAGCCAATTCCATATTGAAACACTGAACTTACAACTTCATAGAATGTGATTAATACTATCTTGTTTCTTAGTACAAATGCAACATCTAGACACAATTTCAAAACCTCTTTTTTATCCTTTCTTCATCATCTACATAAACACCTTGCTGCAATTTCCATATATTACTAGAAATACTGGGATGTAAAAATGTTTTCCAGATGTACCTTGGCCATGTATGAGATGGTTCTTTGTGCCTTATCTTCTCCACTGCTGCAGATGTTACACACTATCCACTTTTGTCACCATTCCATACCATAATATCTGAGCCACCACTTACTTCAGGAAGGCTTGCATGAAGGATGAATGGATGCAACTCATCTGGAATGCACCAATGATTATTATTCCTTAACTCATTAATTCTCATTCCTATATTATTTCTCACAAAATTAGATCGGCCTATAGTTTCTATTAACGGAGATTCCCCAAACCAAATATCATACCAAACAGAAATTTATGTTCCATCACCTATACACCACCTAACATCTTCTTTTAAGAAATTCCATGCCCATTTCAGACCATTCCAGATGGTAGATTGTTTCCATTTAGTAATCCATTGGCCCTGCCTATCTTTAAATTTAGTTGAAATACTCCTTATTTGAATTCAGTAACTTCCACATCATTTTCACTAACAAAGCCTTCCTCAAGTCTTCTGATGCCTAAGCCACCTTCACTGTAAGGAGTACACACCCTCTTCCAAGATATAGTCTTAAATTTTCTTGTTTCACTATCACCATACCACAAAACGTTTCTGATGATTTTTTCACAAATCTTAATGACAGATGCTGGCCACTTATAAACAACCATATTATATATGGGAATACTACATGTCACTGATTTAACAAGGACCAATCTATCCTGAAAAGAAAGTAATTTACCTTTCCAAGATTCTAACTTCTTTTGGAGCTGCTCAACCATATGCCACACTATATATGAAGTAACTCTGCCGGGAGATAATATTACCAAATTTATCTGGAAAATTTTTCAGACTGACATATTTATCTGGAAAATTTGTTAAGTCCATATTCACCAACTCACTGATTTGGTGCTTCCTCGGTGAAGATACTCCATTTACAAAGCACTTTCTCTTGATTCTATTAATAACTTGTCCTGAACTAGACTGACAATCATCAAGTAAAGAAAATAAGTTTTTCAGACTTCTCTTAGCTCCGTTACAGAATATAAAAACATCATTTGCAAAGAACAAATGATTTGGATGTATTCTATTTGTAATCACAATTGGTATCACCTTATTACTAGCTACTAGATGAGATAAATTCCTGCTTGAAACATCCTCGATTAATATTAATAAGATAGGAGACAGAGGGTCTCCTTATCTTAGACCTGTCCCCACTGAGAAAAATCCTCATGGACCTCCATTGACCATAACTGATAATCTAGCAGATTGAAATAACATTATTAACCAGTCACACCAAGAAGTAGAAAAACCACATCTCTGCAAAACTTTGAATAAGAGTTCCCAACTGACTGAGTCATAGGCCTGAGAAATGTCTAATTTAATCCCAACATTTCCTCCTCTTCTTTTCACTTTCATTTCATTTATTCAGATGCCAGTAATACCTGCTCATGAATGCTTCTCCCTTTAATGTATGCATATTGTTGTGGAGATATTAACTTCAACATAAGACTTCATATTCTAGTTGTTATGATTTTAGTCAAAATTTTGAATATCACATTACTCAACCCAATAGGTATGAATTGATTTGCACTCCTTGCACCTTGTACTTTTGGTAATAGAACCAAGAAAGAATGAATCTTCTTTTCCAACAGAACTGGATGGATGCTATCAAATATTGTTTATAATATTCCAACAACTTATGTAAAAAATACCAAAGAAACCATCTGGTCCTGGAAAGGTTTCTGGATTAATATCAAAAACTGCACTTTTATTCTTCTGAATTAGGAATTGGATCAAGCATTATCTGATCTACATCATTTATTGCCTTAAGAATTACTTCCAATAAACTTCCTATAATATTAAATCTTTGTTCTTAAAACTTAGTTTTAAAGTGATGAACCAAAGAATTAGCAATTTGTGTTTGATCTGCAATTATGTCTCGTTCTCTATCTTCAAGTTCACTAATGACATTTCTGGAATTCCTTATCTTAAAATTTGTATGAAAATAGCTTCTGTTAGCAACACCTTCCTTGATCCACTTAACTCTTGATTTTTGCCTCATTAATGTGTCGTCTAGCATGTTCATTTTGAGCCTGAACTAGCACATCTAGAGCCTCAGTGTCAAAAGGATTACTATCAGACAATTGCATTGTTACTCTGACTTTCTCTCCTGCTTCTTGGATTTTGACTTGTACATTACCAAACACTTTCCAGTTCCACTCATTTAGTACTCTCTTTAGTTCTTTCAACTTTCTTATAAAAATGTGTTAGAGCATAGCTCGGTTGAACTCACCAAGCATTGGTATGTCAAGTTTGGTTGTCATATTTTAGTATCAAAACTCATCTAGAGTCGCTTGATTAAATACTAGAGTCAACTTCGTTTAGGATAGACTAGAAATTCTAGGAATGTTGAGACATACAAGTATTACTCTGAAGACCTGAAGAATGTGAAGAAGTTACGGACTACAACGACGACATCATCCTTCCACTTGAGGTTAGTAATATTAACTTGAAATGTTTCATTCCTAACGTATCTTTCAAGTCGTGTCATATTAAAAACATAACTGCAAAGCTGTATATACTGTACATATTATATATAATATTCTAGTGATGTGACATGATCATAATAATATGATCATAGTATTAAGGAATTAGACTACGAAGTATAACCCTTATCTTTTGAACTTCTACTTATGACGTCAACATAATCTTGTATATAATGTTATGATTATGTGAATGGGTTATAGTGAAGATTTCATCCTAGGAAAAAATGTTTTACATTTTTTTAAAGGAAGTACATTCATGGACTTGTTTCGTGAATAGAAAGGGAAATCAATAGGCTTATTGGTCCAGCAATTAATTGCATATCTTTGGATGACCAATATGTGTGAGATGGTAGAACCGGTCTTAACTCAGGTTATGTATCTTGGTATAGATAATCACAATGCCTATACTTATGATTTGGTATGACCAGTCCTGGTAATTGGTGTAACAGATCCTAAGTAATCACCATGAGATGGTATGATTGATCCTTGTAATAGGTGTAACCGATCCTAGTAATTGGTGTGACCGATCATAAGTGTTGTGTGACCGATCCTTGTAATTTGTGTAACCAGTGCTGGTAACTGGTGTGACCGATCACAAGTAGATACCATGTATAGATGAAACCGATCCTTGTAACTAGTGTAACCGATCCTAGTGACTGGTGTGACTTATCACAAGTAGGTACCATATTTAGGTATAACCGGTCCTAGTAATTGGTATAACCGATGCGGACCCATGTATGTGATTTGGTATGACAAATCACATAATAGTCTTAGAATACAGGAAAGTCAATTCTAAACTTGTCTGGAAGTGTGGTATAACCGATTCCAAGAAAGCAAATCCATGTAAATATGAAATAAGGATTTGCAGTGAAAAGATGTCAACATACTTTGAACACGAGCAATAACTATTATCATTTATTGTTCAAAGATATTCCTTGGTACTCAAGGTGATCCTGTACCGAAACAAATTAAGAATCTTATAATTAAGGTTTTTGGTTTTATATACTTTAATTACCAACAATTAATGCATAGCTCTAGAGAATAAAAATTAGTAATGTGCATTTACTAATTGGAGAGTTTCTATTGAGAGATTTCAGAAATATTGGACAAGCATTTATTGGAATTATGAATACCGAATTTTGACATTCATTGCATATCTTGAGAATATTTTTGGTCTTGGAAATTCCTTGGAGTCCAAACATCCTTGATCTATAAATACCTAAGTTTGCATTTATAGCAAACTATCATAAGAGTCAGGCAAACTTCATTTCTTGTTGTTTCTGGTGGAGACGTCTAATCCGAGAGGAAAGTATCCTAATTAGGTGAAATCTCTTACGACCGCTCGTTTAAAGGCTTTTGTGGGATCAAGAAGCTCTACGAGTACCGTTGGTGGGAAACTAAATAATTGCAGTGTTATTAGTTTTCGATTGATTTGATTGAATAACGGTTGTTGAAACTTTGATTGCACCTAGTTTGTTTATGCTTGAGAATCTTCTCTTCTGATATAAAATTCACTCAAACTATATCAGAGTATCGATGGGATCCTTAGAACTGTTGTTAAATCTAAAGACATCTTGTGATAATCCATTGTTAACAGACTCCGTTCTGTGTGTGATTGATCATAAGAGATTCAATTGGTGTTGTGCAGGTTTTGAAGATAAAAGAAAATTTGAAGACGAAGAAGATTTCTTGTTAGGTTTTGTATCTTGTGAATTGTGTGCAGAAATCTTGATCAGCTGGTATCCAACTAGAATCAGTTTATCTTTGTTAGATCTGATTGATTAAGTTGAATGAGATCGACGTTCTCAATATTTCTCTTCGAGATCTATATTGATTAAGTGCGAATATGTACTTGACTATTTAGGTAGTTAAAGTGAGATTGATCTAACCAGAAAAAGGAGTTTATTAGTTTAAACGGAAGAGCCTTTATCAACGACTCATCTATATCTTGTAGCAAGCTTGATTCGAGTGGTTACCAAATAAAATTTTCCTTTAATATTTGGAATACGATCCAAAGGACGTGGTATTCACGTGCGTGACTCTAGAAGTCGAAGGCGCAGGGATACTAAGGGAACTAAGTAGCTAGGGGTTGTATGCTTGGTCTCAACTATACAAAGTTGGTATTAGATTTTGTATAGCGGCTTAGTTCGGAGAGTATTCAAAACTGGATTAGGTCTGGGGATTTTCTGCATTCGCAGTTTTCCTCGTTAACAAAATCTTGTTGTGTCATTTACTTTTCTATTCCTCAATTATAATTGTTTTATTATAATTAAAAGTAAATTAAATTTGTACGTTAACTCCGCAATACTTTATAGTGATCCAATAGAGTTTGGTTATTACCGAACCTATTATCAAGTAACACACTTTGTTGTAGTATTATCTCGATCTTATATCCATAGTCAATCACACAAGTTATCTTGTTGTTGTATTGTCTTTATCTCGTATCCATAGACAATCACACAAAGTGTGAACCGAATCGTCGTATTGTCTCGACTCTTTCCATAGACCATCAAGTTCGGTAGAGGACTTATAGGTTGATAATAAAAGATTGTGGTGTATTTGGGTATCCTTGTATTTTCAATTGGTATCAGAGCAAACAAACACGAAAAGATCTAACAATCTCTGTTTGGTGCGATCCAACCTATAAGAATTGAATCTAATGACTGATTCAATTAATGTTATGCAAGATTGCGAATACTCAAAAGTTGAAAATGCTAATTGATGGACACAAATTTGTGTCTGATGTGATCTCAATCATGTGTATTGTTAGTGCTCGATGTTGTACATATTTGATTATTTTATGTTTTTATAGGTGTTTATGGAAAAATAAGCTTTTGCGGTGAAAATAGCTTAAACAGTGGCATTTGGACCTCCAGAGGAAATATGTTGGGGGCACCCCGGAGAAGCATTAAAAGCACCCAAAAAGAAGTTATAAAGGCACCCCGAAAATTATTATTTCCACCTAGTGGATATTGGCACCCGCTGATTGGTTAAGGGGCAGCCTTTCTCCAACCTTTCAAATTCAGAAATTGGCGGGAACTTTCTTTCTCCACTGCGAAGATTGTGAAGTAAATTTGGACGTGATTCTTGTGGATTTGGTCTGTGATATGGACTAATATGGGCCCGTTGCATTGGAACAAGGTTGGTAATTGGTTTTGGATCGGAAATAAAAATGTTTATCATCAAATCTCGAGAAAACTGGGAAACTACAAGAAACTTAACCTATTGTAGCACCCGACGGTTATGACATAAACCCCTAATAGTGCCGTGATAACCTATGTAGCAAGAAGTCTATTGCGGCACCCACTTTATTACTGCAGCAAGAGGGTATACTTTTTTTCCACACTCTTTTCATATTGTTGCTACAGTTGTGTTGCAAAAGTTTCATTTTGCAGCAGTAAATTATACCTTTTAGCTACACCTGAGAAGTACTGTGACTAGAAATTTTCTTTTGCAACACCTATATTGAATGACAATATATAGTGTACCAATAGGTAGATTTTATTGTAGTGAGAGTCGGGTACATCTGCATTATTTTCCGGTCTATAGTCGGAAGTTTACGTGGATTTGCGGAGAGTTTGACTCTATATCAGTTACGAATCTATCGTGTTCACAGGATGGACATCTTTGTTCGCGTAAAGAAAAAGGGAAGGTTTATCTTATTCTCAAGAAAACAAAGGAGGTGGTAATTCACGGGATTTTCTGGATTTAACTTTAGGAGTTACGTGCACTGTGTGGAGGGTTATTTCCCTAGAATCGTTATCTTACCAAATACAAAGGAGTTGGAATAAGGCAGAAACCCCGCATGAAGATTCAGGGAGGAAGAAAATCACCGAGACTTGGCAGCAAAGAAATAATCTATTCTTGGAAAGATTTGATCGAGAAAATTGGAGATGTTAGGTATAAAAAGAGTTGTTGGGACTCATAAAATGGGGAATCGAGTCTAGGGTGAAGTTTGGAAGTTGGGAGAACCAACATGGAGTTGGGTGAAGCTCTCGTTCGTAGAGAAAGTGCAGAGTCGTTTTCTGCACTTTCAGGGAGGAGAAAAAGAAGACAAAGAACAGACCAACTAAATCAGTCGCGAACTACAGAGGAGAGTCGCAAAAGTATGTCGTTTATGGAAGTGCTCACTACAGACTTTCTGCCAATGTTAGTCATCTTTTTCAACTTTTATTTGTAACAGTTGATCTGCAACGCTTATAAACATTGCAGTTTCGCTCTTTTTTTCTTTTTGTTATATTTTCATCTTTGAAACACTTTTGAGCTATGAAATATTATTTTGAGAGAGTGTACATCATGAAGAGCTGAAACCAAATACTGGGACAATGGAGGAAGCTGTATTTCATCCATGTGGTAATTTAATTAATTCTTTTATTACTTTTTGCACTGTTTATTAATTGTTTTATGACTACTATTGAATAATTTTTATTCCAATTGATGGGTCATTGCTTTCAAAAATCTATCTTGAAAAATATTAAGAGTTAATAACTATTATTAGTTGCGCCATAATTATTAATTTCTAATAATTATTATTTGAGTTAATAAATGAGAAACAGTGAAATCCTAAGTTCCAGTATCCCTTTTTCCCGCTACAATATTTTGTATATAATTTCCTAATTTTTATTCTTTTATTAAGTCTTAAAATCAATCTCATCAAGTCCGAGTGAATGACATCCTATTTACCACTATCACAATACAATCACTACTACTTTGTTAACTCAAGATCCAGGAGTTAAAGAGATCAATAGTGCATTTGAGTCAAACTCTGATGTCAAATAGGATGCTGAGAAAGAGTTGGTAAAACTCCTAAAGCCTATAAGATCTCTGTCTACAAGGACGTTAATATTAAGGACAAAATCTAATCTTCTTAAGCAAGAGATCAGAGAAAAGGACATTCAACTAAATATTTTAGCCAAAGAGAATATGGATCTCACTGTCAAAGTAGAAGCTCTTGGTAAATCACTTACTCAAGAACAAGAGATTCATCCTATGACTCTAACCAATGATTCTGTTATAATTTCTTCTTATGAGGAAACCAAAAGTTCTTGCTAGACTTTTACAGATTGTGATAACAAGACTTGTTTGATCACGTCTGAAACAGATCATGATGGTGGTAGTCTACCTAACTACATCAAGTCAGAAGAGAATAAAAAACCATCTTCTACAACTAATGATGATCAAACGAAATCTTGTCCAAAGGAAACTTTGAACCGATTCCGTGAAAAAGATCTTAAAGAATACAACTTTCACTCACTTGACAGAAAACTTGTACTTCTTCAAAATACTATTGTAAAGGTATTAAAAGAAGTATATTGTCTTAATAAACTGAAAGATCATTCCTCCGTAGAAAGACAGAATATACCCCAACCCGATAAAATCAATTCAAAAGAATCAGATGAAAGAGTTGATAATCACTTCTGGAAAAAGGTTCCACCTCACTCATGCCGAAACAATATTTGTTTACATGAAGGTAGTTCACCTACTGAACAGTTCCAGAAGAAAGGGAATGAAATAATTTTTTCCAAAAGAAACAATCGGGGAAGATTTCCAATAATTGTTTCTGATGATCAGGCTGATGTATAATAAGGAAATCCTTAGAATGAGAAAATCATATGAAAATCTCATTAATAGAATTAAGAGAGATTTATCTATCTCTGCAAATTCTCACATCAGTACAGTTTCTCCTCATGATCATACCTTTAGATCAAGGAAGGATCACCTTCTTGGGAGAAAATACTTTGGGCAGAAACCTCCAAAATGAAACATGGACTATGTTTCTGATACTTGTTGTAAGCATGATAAGGCTTAATCCGACGCAACCTAATTGTATGGGACATGTGCACCCTCATCCAAGTTCGTTCTAATATCTTTTGGGATGAGGAAGCACATAAAACGAGAGCACATGTTTTTGTGTCTGTATCAGAAAAATAAGTGACAATTTTTGGATAAACTGCGAATCCATTTTGTCTACAAAATTGTTCATGTTTATCATGATCTTCCATAATTAGGTTTTATTTGAAATTTTCGAATTTTCAATAAAACTTCCACCATGAGAATTTCGGACCCAAGGAACGAAATATATTCTTAATATATTTTCAAAAATTCCTGGATATTTTCGGTCCGAAAGTTGTCTCTTCTTAAGAGAAACTTTCTATTGCTTGTATTGACAAACCCTGATTAATTCTTATTTGTATCCTTGAGAAAGTCTCTAATAACTCGCAGTATTACAAAGGTAAATATAAGGAGGAAGCTCAAAGAGTTAAGGATTTTCAAGGAATCAGTACGGAAAGGAAGAAGAAGATCATATCAAAAATCATGTCTGATTATGAATCAGATAGTTCTACCGGATTCCAAGATGAGTCATGTTTGTTGGCTTTCAACCTTCAAGATCCAAAAGAAACCAAGTGGATACCTTTTGATAGTATGGTAAACTATATCCATGGTTTTGAAGAACTAAGAACCAGTCTCATAATAACGATTCGAAATCAAGATTGGCTAAAGGATAGAATTGAAAAAACAAAAGATGATCTTGCAGACATGAAGGAACAAGTTGAAAAGCTTGAAAAACAAGAAGTGGTTGCTGACAAATCTCTTGAGACAAGATTCAAGAGTTTGAACACTGAAGAAATCTCAGTGAACAATCAGAGCACGACCAGGGATTAAGTTATATGCTGTAATACTTGATCCAGAAAATAGACATCAATGTATTGATTTATTTCGATATCTTTGTATAAGGTCTATTTTGAATAAAACTATCACTTATTTATGAATAAAATTATTATTTTATAATTTTTGTGTGATAGTTACCGATTACATATCTTGTGAATGAATGTTTATATTTTTGCTATGTGATGTTCGGTTTATGAGATGCCTGATTTCGGTTTTTATTAACCTTAATATACGATCTCATATGATGTAACCCTTATGATTTGTGTGGCATTTTGATTTAGTGGGATTAAGTTCTAGCCCATGTTGGTAGGATTTATCAAAGGATCATTAGGTGTTCCGATTGAGACTCACAAAATGTTGAATCAATTTTTGTTTATATGAGTTGTGTTTAGCATAACATATGTGTTTCGGGTTTTCAACTTTTGCTATTGACACAGATTAGTTAAAACCCATTCAACCTTTCTCTGGTAAAGGTTGATTTTGTTGTTGTTCTTTTGTTCTTGCGAGAGGATGACAACACACTGGGGGGGGGGGGGGGGGGGGGGG